>NC_088243.1:16776943-17076943 GCF_036934945.1 Oncorhynchus masou masou | reverse complement strand
TACAAACACACCCTTAATAGGTCCATGCAGAAGCGTTTGAAAACAAACCCAGGGCCATTGCCATTGTTGATGCTACAGTATTTGCATTGAAAAAAGTGCCCAGCAGTCAAGAAATCAAGTAATAAGTGTCTGTAGAAAAATTATTAGAATGACAGTAAAACAGTTATACTATGTGTTTGCTGAGTAATTAGATCAAATTCACTATGATTGTGTTTATATTCCACTTTGATGGGGAATTTTCTGTACAGTTAACATTAACTTCCAGTTATTTTCGCTCACATTGCTCGTCCCATTGTTTAGAATTATTCCGCAATTAGGCAAAGAGTTATGGGATATTAGAATCCTCTTGTTCTAACCTGTATATTTTGGGTTTGACGTCTACAAACAACACACCCTTAAAAAGTATGCTTGATAGCATTCCAACCACACCCACAAACCATAGAAACTGACTATATTTTTTTTGTTCTGTGCATTAGACCTTTGTGGTTTGGACAGTCTGCAAACACACCCTTACAGAGGTGCTACATGTATACACATGGGCATTTTCCGTGGAAAGGTTTCTCTCAACATAACTAAACATTTAATAGATAAATGTAAGATCCTCATATTAGAATTATTCATAATTGTACTGTTTAATAAAGAAACTCACAAATAAACACATAGAAACCTGTGCGTCATTTTGTTGTACATACTTTTAATGCTGGTGGGAAAGTTACTCTGCGGGTGTGGTCTCTCAGAAGCGAGACCGGGAAATAAAGGTGTGGCCTTGTGGGGGGAACCCGTTTATATACGCCCTGACACACAGCTTTCCCTGTCTCCTGTATCTCTGCCAACTGAACGGAGCCACTAACAGGTATTTCTTCATTTGGGTCATACACCAGCCATTGCTTTGTATTGCGTATCAGCTGCTTGTACTGTGATCTTGAGAAATTCGTTTTCTGTGCATTGTTATACTAATATTAGTTTCAAGGAAGGTTCACGTTGAATTTTACGACAGCTTTTGTGTAGGGAGATAGGGGGCATATTACATAACCAGGAAGAGAGTTTAATGTCGGATGGTTAGATATACAGTATCTCACACTGGATATGCAGTATGATATCTTCTGTATCACAGCGCACACCGCTTAAAAATGGCATGTCAACGATCCCAAATGGATTCCTGCTGCTTAAGTTGATTAGTGGCCTTGCAAAACGAGTGAGGACCGGAAAGGTTTTTTACAGAAGATAGTACCTGCGATTCACGATTCAACCACAATCTTAGAAAAATATTTGCTATCTAGAACGGTTTTTCGACTGTCCCCCATAATATAACCCTTTTTAAAGAACCCTTGTTTGTGCAAGGTAGAACCCATTTGGGTTCCATGTAAAACCCTTTCGAGTGAGTGTTCTACCTGGAACTAAAAATGTTCTACCTGGGGTTAAAAAGGGTTCTCCTATGGGGACAGCCAAAGGACCCTTTTGGAACTCGTTTTTCAAAAAGTGCAGTTTCCATGAGGCACTGAACATTCCACAACTGAGCAATATGACTGAATATTTGCTCTAGGTAGGAGAGTATTTTTCACTCAGTCAACTTATCATGTTCCTACCTGTCCTGTGTTCTTTCATGTTTTAATTTCTACATGTACATTTGAGTCATTAAGCAGATGCTCCTATCCAGAGCTACTTGGTTAGTGCATTCATCTTAAACTCGCTAGGTGCGACAACCGCATACTGTATCAGTCGTACATCTTTCCTCAATAAAGAAGTTCTAAGAAAAGTCCGAGCTATTAGGAAAATTATAAGTGCAGTTTTTTTGTAATGCTTTTCTTTTATTACAGCTCCTCTGTTTTCACATTTCTACTCTGTCTGATAGGATAGTAATAGCAGTCAGTACATACTCAGTTAGGAATCTAAATATAGCAGAATCATCCCTCCTCCTCATGATCATAATAGGCCTCGTGGTACACAAAGAATCCAGGAAGTAGGCTAATTTTGAATAAATACTTTTAGTTTACTTTTGAAATATATGTAATGTGTTCAGAGCTATTATATATTATAATTATTTTAATGTGTAAAGTGCTTTTCTCAGACCCAAGGTGCACATTAATATAAAGATGCGTATAATAATAAAAACACAGACAACAAAGTTTTATATACAGGTGTTTCCAGAATACTAGCAGAGGTCCTTGAAAGCTTTTCTGAAAGCACAGTCTTGAGCTGTGCCTTTAAAGAAGGACTGAGACTGCAGCCCTAATAGTGTCTGGAAGTGCGCTCCACGTTCGCGGAGCAACTGAAAGCCTTGTCACCCGTAGTTTTTAGTCTACTGCAGAGCTGCTAAAGGGAGATGGACCTGGAGGAGCGAAGGGTGTGTGTGTGGGGCAGGTGGGTAGAATGTCAGACCGGTATTATGGCTTTGTCTGTTGAAATAAACACCTTACCTCCACCAATATCCTGATTCAAATTAGCTCTGGTCTGATGCATATGAAGGAAAATTCCAAATGGGTGTGGTGAGGATAGGGTAGGTGTTCCCCTGATTGATACAGTCTTATGACATGAATGCATTCTTATAATTCTGTACAGAAAACATTGCTTACCTGTATGGTTCTACAGAAAAGACTACGGCTAATGTTTGTCATAAACATCTGAGCATACTTTCCTCTCAAGACCTGTTATGGTTGACGTATTTAAAACATACAATAATTTTAACTCACATTTCACTCTCCTTTTCAGATACAATGGATGTAAGTAAACACTTTTTCTAATATTCTATCAAATTGCAAGAATGCTTAATACTATAAGCAATAAAGAGCTCACTGTATTTCCCCAGCTAGCACATTTGGTTCCTTGAAAGTTGTGTGAACGTACCTTTCAGGAAGAAAAATTTTTAGCATGTTCTGGGAACGTTTATTTTTAGATTGCAGGGAGATTATGCAAACGTTTTACTCTGGATCCTTAAGTTTTCCTGTGAGGTTTTATTAACAAACAGAGAATAGAAATTCTAGGTTATTTTGATGTTTTTTAATAACTTCCTTAACTTTCACTGAATGTTTCAAGACTTTTAACACTGCTAGCTTATTTTGGGGTTTGTAAATTTAATTTCCTTAGGCATTAATCTTGCAATTTGTTATTGTGACACGGCATCAGAGACTCAACCCTATAATTGCCTGTTCTCTAGTGATGGATTTATTCCACTGCACCTCCAGAATGGCGCAAGCATGCCATTTTGTTTTTATGCCTACAAAGTTGTTAATTTTAGTCTGTTCAAACAGACCCCATTTTTCAAAGGAAACAAGCACTCATTAAGATCAGGTGTGGCCAGTTAGTGGGCGCAGCAAATGCACCTGATCACACTTAACAAGAGAAAGGATAGTGAGTTTTTTTATGCTGAGAACAGAATGTATATGCTTTTAAATAACATTATTAGAACGTTCTCTGAACGTTAAAGTTTTCTTGTGGTTTTTATGCAACATTTTCTTAGTGTTCTTGGAAGAATGAGGACATTACTTTTAAATAAAACCATGAGGAAACCTGTAGGAAACGCTATGCTGAAGAACTGAAATTCCCACTGAAGAACGTTCACTGAACTATTTGAGAACATTTGGGGTGTTGGGCTCACATGGGCTGACGATGTCTCATAAGATTATATATATATATATTTTTTAAAGGTTTATGTCCCTCCAGTTGAAAAATGTGTGATAGCAGTGCAGCAATGGTAGCTTTCTGTGTTATCACTCTTTCATTCCTCCATCCCATTCATTTTACCCTATGACAAACAACGTCAGTTTACACCAAATAATTTCTCACGTATGCCCTTTAATCATATATCTTTGGAAAGCTTAGATTCACAGCTATCCATCAGACACATTTTCGGAAATGTTCAGGGCCCAGCATCTTAAGTCAAAGTTCATCGTTAGAACCTTCGTAGGAGCATCATTCAATCTCCCAGCTGTTTCCCAAAACCATCGTTGCTAAAGTTGTACTTAAAACGCTAGTTACTTACCTCAGACGACTCGCAGAACAGCTAAGTGCATCATTAGATTTTTTATTTTTTTTGCCCATCCGCGTCACTTTATTCACAGATCTCAGCTAAACATAGATCAACTTCTTTGTGCTGTCTGACTGTGACCGCCATTTAAATTCAAAATGAAGTTGACGACAAATGCAAAGTTGTCAAAGTGTTTGCAATTGTCACAAACAAGTGAAGGATAAAAAAATATGCTTCAAATGAAAGCAGAGATGACTGCATTTAAATATAAATAGGCTACATGGATGCACTATACAGTGCATTCAGAAAGTATTCATACCTCTTGAATTTTTCCACATTTTGTTGCGTTACATCCTTATTCTAAATAGTTTATTTTCCTCATCAGTCCAAATGTGAGATTTTGGGTTCCAACCTCTGTCTTTGTGAGACGCGAAGTAGGTGAACGGATGAGCTCCGCATGTGTGGTTCCCACTGAGTGTAGTTCTCACTGGGGCGGCAGGTAGCCTAGTGGTTAGTGTTGAACTCCCAACAAGGTTGCTAGATCAAATCCCTGAGCTGACAAGGTAAAAATCTGTTGTGCCCCTGAACAAGGCAGTGAACCCACTGTTCCTAGGCCCTCATTGAAAATAAGAATTTCTTAACTGACTAGTTAAATAAAAAAAGAAGCATGGAGGTGTGGTGGCGCTTTGCTGGTGACCGCACCACCACACATCCTCCATGCTTTTTTTTTATTGGTGTCAGTGATATATTTCAAATTCAAGGTACACTTAACCAGCATGGCTACCACAGCATTCTGCAGTTATATGCCATTCCTGCTGCCACCACCATGCTTCACCATAGGGATGGTGCTAGGTTTACTCCAGACGTGACACTTGGAATTCAGTCCAAGGAGTTCAATCTTGGTTTCATCAGACCAGAGAATCTTGTTTCTCATTGTCTGAGTCCTTTAGGGGTCTTTTGGCAAACTCCAAGCGGGCTGTCGTGCCTTTTTATTGGACAGTGGCTTCCGTCTGGCCACTCGACCATAAAAGCCTGATTGCTGGAGTGCTGCACAGATGGTTGTCCTTCTGCAAGGTTCTCCCATCTCAACAGAGGAACTCTGGAGGTCTGTCAGGGTGACCATCGGGTTCTTGGTCACCTCCCTGACCAAGGCCCTTCTCCCCTGATTGCTGTTTGGCTGGGAGACTAGCTCTAGGAAGAGTCTTGGTGGTTCCAAACTTCTTCCATTTAAGAATGATGGAGGCTGCAGTGCTAGAGGTGTCACTACAAACCCAATTGGCCCAGCATCATTCGCAGAGGGTTTGGCCGGCCAGGATGTCCTTTTCCCACCGCGCTCTAGAGACTCCTTGTGGTGGGCCAGGCACATGCACGCTGACTTAGGTCGCCAGTTTTACGGTGTTTCCTCCGACACGTTGGTGCGGCTGGCTTCCAGGTTAAGCAAGCAGTGGGTCAAGAAGCAGTGCGGCTTGGCAGGGTCGTGTTTCGGAGGACACATGAAAATCGACCTTCACCTCTCCCAAGTCCGTACGGGAGTAGCAGCGACGGGACAAGACTGTAACTACCATTTGGGGAGAAAAAGGGTTAAAAGTAGAATTTAAAAAAAGGAATGAATGGAGGCCACTGTTCTTTGGGGACCTTCAATGCTGCAGACATTTTTTTTTGGTACCCTTCGTCAGGTCTGTGCCTCGACACAATCCTGTCTTGGAGCTCTATGGACAATTCCTTCAACCTCATGGCTTGGTTTTTGCTCTGACATGCCCTGTCAACTGTGGGACCTTTTTATACAGACAGGTGAGTGCCTTTCCAAATCCATGTCCAATCAATTTAATTTATCATAGGTGGACTCCAATAAAGTTGTAGAAACAAGGATGATCAATGGAAACAGGCTGCACCTCTATTGCGAGCCTCATAGCAAAGGGTCTGAATAGTTATGTAAAAAATATACATTTGCCAACATTTCTAAAAACCTGTTTTCACTTTGTCAATATGGGATATTGTGTGTAGATTAATACATTTTAGAATAAGGCTGTAACGTAACAAACATTTTGAAAAGGTAAAGAGATCTGAATACTTTCCGAATTCACTGTCAATGTAAATTACAATGTTAATGTTCAATCAATTGAGTTCTATTTTGCCAATAGGGTACGATCTAATGTTTGCCTCAATATACAGTACCAGTCCAAAGTTTGGACACCTACTCTTTTATTTTTACTATTTTCTACATTGTAGAATAATAAAGAAACTATGAAATAATACATGGAATCAAAAGTGTTAAACAAAGCAAAATATATTTTAAGATTCTTCAAAGTAGCCACCCTTTTTGGTCACCTTAACACAATTCTGTGAATAATTTAACATCTGTATATCTGGCACACCTGTCATGTTCATGTAGAATACACAAGCACATTTTAAGATATTTCTGGTGTTACTACAATCCCATTTCAAACAGGTGTGGTCCAATAAGACCCCATTGAGTAGTTTGGTGGCTATATTGGAAAAGGGCTTCTGTGGGTTTAATGTGTGAATTCTCTGGACTTGTATCTACAAATCTTTTTAATAATCAGGCCTAGATGTGTGTGTGCCATTTGCTGCCTCTTATCAAAGTTGGAATACAAAAACTTAGCTGTCCAATTACATGGAATTCTATGGCTAAGCTTTCAACATTTTACTGTCAATGGCACATATGGGAGGTTTTATTTTTTACAATAGTTGTAGCTGGTCATGTCAGTTGGTTATATATATATATATATATATAATTTGAAAGGTAATTTCCTTACCTTTCCAAATCACTTTTTTAAAGTGACTTAAATGCCTCATGCTTTCCATTGTAAAGCCAATTTATACAGGTAAATTTGATTAACATAAGTCAAAGTTCTGTTGACCTGAATATTTTGAAATTGTCTGCAGGATAGCTGTGACTCTAAGCTTTCCAATTGCACATATATGTATCAGTGAGCAATAACTTGTTGTATGACATTGTTTGTCAGGGGAAATAAATTAATGGGATGAAATAAAGAGTGATAACACTCAGCAAGCTACCGAGTCGTTATTCATGTCATAAGAAGGAATTCCCCTCAACCACGCCCACAAATTGGGGAATACAAACATTCTTTCCCATTGACCCCCATTGTAAAAGAGCCAACTTCATTGTTCATTTTTTGTTATACAGAAATAATAAAACATGCCAAAAAACTGCTTGTTAACCAAGTAACAAATCCCGACCTACGGTTCAATGAAACTATGTAGGGAAAAAGAGCCTGCGAGAAGAGCCCTGTGGCTTCAGGCTATTCAATGTGGGGACCCGGGTCCATGTAGGCTACGTGTAGCTACTCTGTGTGGAAAACATGTAATCTCAGGTAAAACCTACTTGTAGCTGTGTTGGTTTTGCTAGCTTAATGTTCCAGTCGGTAGCTAGCACTCACTCACGTGGTTAGCAGCATCATGAAAAGGGGCGTGAGAAACCTAATTGTAGGGCTTCCCTAAGTAGTGAGAAAACAGTTGCAAGGAGGCAATGTGGAAAAGGGATCTTTAGAAATGTACTTTTCTTAAATGTAGTTTTGTAATTGACTAAAACAAGCAGATGAGAATTGCATTTGAAAAATTCAAGTTTTTGCTGTGAGTCAATGGAGCCTAGGTAACCAGATTGTTTTCCCCCCCACAGGTGGGCGGGCCGCACCGTTCTATCTTATACCGACTGGCGTCATTGCTGCACTGCAATCACACATTTTCCATCTCTAGGGACATAGACCTTCAAAAAAAATTAGGAGACCTCTTCGGCCCAAGTGAGCCTAATGTGGACTAATGTCAAACCAGTTGAACGTTCCTAGAACATGACCAAAATTGAAATGAAAGGTAACCATGTTTGAACTTTTAAGACACATTTTGTTAAAGTAATGAAATACCAAGAATTGTTATTTTGTCAAGTTCCTTAAATGTGCTGAGAATATTCCAAAGCCAAACCACTTTCCTGCACCATTCCCAGAAAGTTGTGGGTAGGTTGTATGCAAAATAATCATAGGACACCACGCTCTCACCAAGCTCTAAGAAACAAATGGTTCTCAGAACATTATGTGCTAGCTGGGTCCAGTGAGAAATTTAAGCAAGGAGACCTATCCACTTGTGCACACTACCTATCCCCTCTCACCCTGCTCTGCTTCCCCTCTCTCACCCTGCTCTGCTTCCCCTCTTTCCCTACAGCTTTCAGATGCTCTGGGTGGGGAACCGGGCTGGCCAAGCCAGAACAACCAGCAGAGTAGTGGGGGCGTGTGGCCTAGTGGGCAACCCAACCAGCCAACATGGCCAGGACAGCCTGGTGGTCAACCGGCTTGGCCTGGACAGCAGCAACCAGGCCAGCCTGGTGGTCAACCGGCTTGGCCTGGACAGCAGCAACCGGGCCAGCCCGCCCCCATGTGGCCTGGACAACAACCAAACCCTTCCCAACCATCATGGCCCGGACAACCAGGTGGGGGACAGCCCAGCCAGCCGACATGGCCAGGACAGATTAGCCAACCTACTGCACCCGGATGGCCAAGCCCAAGCCCCGGTCCAGGCCCTGCCCAACCAACTGCTCCACAACATAGTTCACTGGTAAGAGAAGACATTCAATCCTGAGGATGTTGGGTATGACAGTTTGAAAAACCATGAGCAAGGTTCTGCATGGTTCAGAAGTATCTTTGTGACAGATTATCTCTCATGACCTCTACTCAGACATTGTTGTAAGCCTGTCCTAATGACACTCAACTGGTTTTGGCTGTTTTTATTTGCTGTTTTCAACAAACTCATTTTATTTCCCCAACAGAAAGTGCCATATGACCTGAACCTGCCAAATGGATGCTACGACAAGATGCTCATTACAATTCGTGGGACAGTTAACCAAAATGCCAAAATGTCAGTATTCACAACAAAATATAATTTCCGTGGTAAATTGTGACGATCTACATTGTAGCTATTTCCACACTTTGATTCTCAATGTTGCTCAGTTATTTTAGTCTTGTAGCCAGCAGTAGTTACTCAAATGGCATGCCTTTTCTTGATATGTTGCCTGCAAACTTCTTATACCATAACCTAAGTACTAGTCTGTTTGTGCCATCATACCACTCCTTGCCACTTGTCATGCCAAATTTCATGTATAGGATGACAAGGAGTTGGAATGATGAGACAAACAGATCTGGGACCTGGTTACTTCTACTGCTAATCTCAATCTAATAAGGACTAAAATCTTATCAAATACAGACAGTTGTTCCTTTGTTCAAAGTGTGTGATGCATAAGTATCTCAGGATGTAAACAGAGACTAATAGAAGTTAGACGAGAGGATCTAGATAATCAAGCTCTGGGTAGTTAACAAATCTAGATTACTATCAAATGTAAATCAATGAGGCCCCTTTTGAAAGAGGTTGGCAGACAGTAATCCCAATAGAGCATCTTGACATCATTTCCAATCCTCACCTGAATACAATTTAACTGATGTAAGGACAATGGGTGAGAATAGAACAAATGATCTGTGAATTTCAAAACCAAATAATACCAATCACTTTAAAGTCAAGAGTAGGCCTACAGTAACTATGGCCACAATCTCAAAGCTCACATCACCATGGAAACCGTCACGGAGTGCTGTTGAGCATGTGGCTCATAGAACTCATCACAAAACATAATGCTGTTGTCTGACTTGTAATCAACACTACAAGATAAACGCATTGGTGATGTAACTGTCACAAAATCCAAGGTTTACCACTATGTTATTGGCTTCCTCCCAAATATGTTTGTGCTCTTGAAACGTCATTGTCAAGCCAAACAAATTGTTTGAAAATAAAATGAGTCACAAGGAGTTGGTATGAACACTGCTATTATCTCCCTGTAGGTTCACCATCAATCTAACCAAAGGGAATGACATTGCCATGCACCTCAACCCACGCTTTAATGACCAGGGAAAGAAAACGATTGTGCGGAACAGTCAGATTGCCAATACATGGGGAAAAGAGGAGAGGGAGCACAATCACTTCCCCTTCACTCAGGGCCAGCCCTTCGAGGTGAGGAATCGATCTTCTGGTTTACTTCATGTCAACCAATCAGAGTTTTAAAACCATGATGGCTGGGGTCCATTGGGAATTAGGGTGTGTCCCAAATGGCACCCCCTTATATAGTACACTACTTTTGAACAGAACATGCTTTGGTCAAAAGTAGTGCTCTAAATAGGGAATAGGGTGCCATTTGGAAAATATCTTTAGACACTCCTGTATTCATCTCAATGTATTTTCAGTTGTATGATTTAAAAGAATTATGTCAAACAAATTAAAATGTTATTCATGATCAACAGATCATGTTTTACAATCCATATATTAATTTACATTTCAGTCATATCTTAACACATTCTTTGATTTTACATAATGAGTTTGGTCCTGTGTTTTTCCAGATGAAGATAATGTGCACTAACAGTGAGTTCAAGGTGGCAGTGAACAGCTCACACATCCTGGAGTTCAAACACCGCATCCGTGATATCCAATCCATCAAACACCTGGTCATCTATAATGATGTCACCCTCACGTCTGTGGAGATTGACAAACTATAAGATCTAGCAGGGTTGGTTTCAGCCATAGAAATAGAATGACCAGATTAGCCAAAGTCCCACAGGCTCTATTTTTATGGTTCCAGTGACCTTCCATCATTGGCTTTCAACAGAAACATACAGTAGCGTGAGTCTCAAGCTTTAACCCAGTAGTACGACCATCATATTCTGTACTTATACTAAGCTGGTATATTCTCTGTGGAAAAATATATTTTCTTAGTCTTTAATAAGAGAAAGTCAACAACTTAACTTACAAATTCATTGGTTTTAAGTCTGAATAGGTACATATATTTTAATGTAAACCACCTATATCCAATAAAAATCCAATGTTATACTCACACTTTTTTCATTATCTCTTCTTCCAGATACAGTGTGTTATGATTTATTTTGTTGTATAACCTTTCACACTAGGTGGCACAGTTGAGACTGAATGTTTTAGAACCACAACAAGACTAATATTTACTGTGGCAAAATAAACATTACCTTGGCTACCTATACCACACAGTAGATGAATTTGAGAACACCAATGCATATTACCACTTACCATATAGGCTATTATTACTTTGCATTAGTGAATGAAGGACCATGTCTGTAAAATCCTGTAAATATACTGTATTTTAAAGCTCTTTCTCAACCCTGCAATCATGAGCAAGTTCACTTGTTAGTGCATGACATCATTACATTACCATCTTTCTGTAGTGTTTCCATAAGCAGCCATCAGCACATAACATGTTTATTCAGGAGGTAGAGTGTCAATATCTGTGAGTGATATTACGGTTGACAATCATATCTCAAATTAAGTAAATGTGACTATTTACACAGACCACATTGACTGAATCCACACGGAATCTTTTCACTGGTAACCACTAAACAAAATATGATGAGACTTAAACCACAGAGATACCTTTAAATACTATAAGTTGATTTCTCTTTGATTTACTCTCCTGATTAAATAGTTTGAAGTCCCTTTAAAAGTGAACTGTTATTTTAGTTTCTGCTGCTGCTGTCTATAATCAAATGTGTTTTTCTCCATTATGTTCTTCTTAAGCAACAAGTTACATCACAATGTGGAAGAACACGTAAAACAAACTTGTTACAGTTGCTCTCATAACAGCCCTCTCAATCCATGTTCACAAACTTATTACATTTACAGCCCTCACTGCCCTCCACCAACCCACAGCAATGAGCCCATCGCACTGTTAAACTCACAAGATGAGACTGACGAGATGCATGTAGACACATGATAAACTTCTCCCCCAGCCCGGCATGCCTCTGGCTGTTGTCTATAATCTACCAGCCAGACCATGTCTCCTCCTGATAATTACTTCCCCGGCAATAACTGATAACTGTGTCAGGTAGACAGGGCAGATAGGAAGGCGTGTGTATGTGTGTACACACTCTTAGACAAAATGGTGCTATCTAGAACCTAAAAGGGTTCTTTGGATGTCCCCATAGGAGAGCCCTTTTCAGAACCCTTTTTGGTTCCAGTTAGCACTCTTTTGGGTTCCATGTAGAACCTTGGAACCAAAACTGGTTTTTACTTGGAACCAAAAAGGGTTTATCTATGGGGACAGCTGAAGAAGCCTTTTGGAACCCATTTTTTCTAAAAGAGAGTGTGTGTCAGGTAGACAGGAACAGACAGAGGGGCCATGGGAAAAAGGTCAGGTGTAGCCAGCCAGATGTGGTGCACATGTTTACAATACTGTAGTGCACGATAATACAGAGCTCCATGGTACCTATGATTTTGTGGTACTTGATTGAGATAAAACACTTTTAAGGCTTCCATGATGTTGGCACTAGCGCAAACACAGAACCATGACTATAGGTCACCAACACAGGAAAAACCGTCTCTTAAAAGAGTTCAAAGCTTGTATGTCTTTAAGATAAGTCAGCACCTTACCTCTGGTATATGATTCAATGATCAACTATGAAGATGGTTTAAAGCTATGGGTGGGGGGGGAACACTGACAGAGATCACATTCCTCTCTACACTAGGCTACTAAAAGAGACTGGCACATGCTTAGCTGACTGACACTATTCTGTGTGTTGTGGCTATTGTGACCTATGGCGGGAAACAAGGGTTACATTCCAAATAACACCCTATTCCCTATATAGCACTTATTTTAATCATACTCCTATGCTGTAGGTTCTGGTCAAAAGTAGTGCACCAAAGTGCAATAGGGTGTCATTTGGGATAAACAAAAGACACCTTAGTATCATGACCTCAGGTCAGTGATTCATTTTTAGTGATGGAAACAGACTACGGACTGAATCTCGATGGAAACTGAAGACAGAAGAGATTGATTATTCAATGACTCTTCTGTGCCTACATATAAACTGCGGTGAACTTCATAAAGGTTGGAACTTTGAATTGTTCTCAAATCGCTTTTGCACCTGGTTTATGGTATGGCTTGTAATAGGGATTTCAGAACTCTTATAGTAATATAATATCATTTTTGTCACCTATAATTTTGGTCACCCGTAAATCATGGGGACTGGTTCACCTAATATCGCTTTAATCTATTTTAAACATTTCATATTGTCCATTTTTTAAAAATTTGTTTCCTCAAGTAGGCCTATTCCGAAAATGTAAATTACCTATATAAATGATCAATCTTAGTTCAATTCACGGAGTACAGTATTGTCTTTGACGCAATTATTTTGCGCGTGCATGATAGTTTTGCGGACACGTTCATCATTGTTGAAGATGCAAGCACGTCAGAACGCTGAGCGCTATAATATCAAGCAGGGGACGTCGCTCGCTCGCGAATATCTTTTGCAAAACGACTAGCTAGTATGGGATTGTTAGCAAGAGCGTAGCATCAAATACGGACGAAAATTATAACGATTTTACTCCTTATATGATAGTTATGAAGACCGTATAATTATAGATACGGTTATAATTTATTGTAAGGTCACTGCTGAACACCGAACACTGCTTTGCCCAGCAAGTGCTCATAGTAAGGCAGGGGATTGGAGACCTCATCATTTCCGAGTTTTCGCAGCGGCACAGGTCAGTTTGAACGTTTTACCTTTGCTTTGGTATTCCTCTATGTGTGTACTGTTAAATAGCTAGCTACATTAAATTAATACATTCTAGCTAATATTATTAAACTGCGTTGACATTCTGCCAACCCAGCACACACAAAAAAAAAAGTTGTATAACTAACTAGCCATTAGCAATGCTAACGTTAGCTAGCTAATAGCGTTAACGTGCCTGGAAAGTCGAGGTGGGTGGAGTGGAGATGGACACTGATGGGTCCGTTTAAACACTCGCTTAGATTGCACTGCAATTCATTTGAATCTGATAAGGTAATTGTTTAGTTAAATATTTGGACACACAAAGTTAACCAGCGTTAGCTTGCTAACGTTATGGACTTATGTTGTACCGAATGTGTTAGCGTGTACCTAGCATTAACGTTACGCCACATAACTAACTGCTAACGTTAGAACCTTGACTATGATGTTGCTTTCCTCAAACCTTCGCTGCATGGGTGGATAAGGCCTTTTCAAATCGAACAAACGTTTATCAACGTTACTATCTCATTTTGCAGAAATGTAACGAGCTAATTTTAAACTATAAATTAACTATGTAGGTAACAATGTCGTTGTCACTGACAACTTTTTTTTCCCCCCACAGTAGTTTAGCAAACTAGCTGACTGAGCTAGCGCGTTTGTTATCCTATTGACACGAAAACAACACGCATGGTCGTTACTAAATCTAAATAGTGCAATGTGTGAATACCTTGCTAGCTTTTAGATGAGACAATCTTACCAAGTGGCTAACGTTACGTTGTGTATGAATAGTTTGTGTAGCGGTGTTGACTGTGTCGCTAACAGCTACTTTCCTTATTATTAATGTATTAACATGGATAATCCAATTATTAATGTTAGGTGCTCTGATATGTACAAGGGTAAATTATTGCCTGCCCTTTGGATGAACTATAAACTAGGCGCATACACTGAGAAAATCAGAGATGGATGGGACTTGGAGCAGTCCCTTTCCTTGACCAGACACACAGTCCCAGAAACCTCATTGCACATCCCTTAGCCCTGAAACAAAATAGTTGCATTCAACACTTAGCTGTGCATTTACAAAACATGATTGTTAATTTAAAGTGGTCATTGTCTTTACTGATTGAAGAGAACTCTCAGCTTTGTCCAAAGTGTAAAACAACCTCTCCTTACTTTAGTCTTGGGTTACTTCCATCTTGATTGTAGATGGCCTAGCCTTAGAACCTCCCGGAGTGTGTTAGTTTAAATTATGAGCATCTTTAAAGGTCAGCTAAATGACGTAGAACGAGAAGCACTACAGATATTGCAATGAGCAAGACTTCGTTCAGTCACACATGGTATCTGTGCATGGATTCACATCATGCTCTTACAATGTGATAGCCACGGGACTAAAACAGCAGATGTTTAGCCTTGCTAGTTTTTGCTGAAATGGGCCCACCGTGCTGTTTACTTTGTGCATCAATGTCATATCACTGACTCTACCTTTAATGTCCCATCTTAATATGAGTGAATAACCTGGATTTTGGTTGTGCTTAAAGACCTCCTCCAGTGATTAAAAAAAAAAACTTGCTGTTGAAAAGCAGTAAAAGTTCCACTTGTGCTATGTTGACATGTCTGGACCACCTATCGAGACATGTGTTTTGTTAGGTTTATCAGGTGTTAAATGAAGTGAGGAGACTGGAGTGCAACATTAAGTTATTCACTTCCCATTAAACAGTGATTGGCTTAAAATAACATGTACTTTTGAGGAAGTAAACCACTGCATGTTGTGAGGTGCTGAAGGTTATTTCACACAGCATACACATACTCTTGTTTGTCTTGCAAATAAACATTTAGCCCACACTTTGTACTTAGACCTGGCCTGTGATTAACAAGTCAATTGTCTGTAAGAGGCGCCGATGGATTCTATGGGTCTGTTTTTGCCATGGGATTTTTTTTAAACATTATTGTAAGTTGTGCTTGTTGTATAATAAAATGCTTGAGTTGCACTTCTGTTTATTTTTTTTCTTGCTACGTATTCATATGGTGGCACTCTATTCAACGTACTAGTTCTCCAAAGTGTTTCTAATCAATGTTGGGCTGTTCCTCATTTTGTTGGTAGTGGTTTGTGCTGATACACTAGGCTAAGTGCCTGATCCACTTATGCTATTGAGTGGTTGATTTAATTGTACAGTCGGAGAAGGTTTTTGCACTCCCATGGAACTGAAGCAGATGTTTGAGTGGATCTTGTCTCCATTGATTTTAATATTGAACACCTCCCAACTACTGTAAGACCTTATGGACAGTACATGCCACCATGATGATTGTCAGCTGTGCGAAGTAGATCACCTGCTGGGTGTCAACAAAAGGTACAGATTCAACATGTATAATTGTTGGGAAATGACAGCCAATGTTCTGTGGTCAGAGGGGATAGGATGGTCACCCTCTGCATTTAATCATTTGTCGGTCTGGTGTGTTTTTTCTCTTAGACATTTAAGGGGTTCTGATGGATTAATTGGCTAACAATCATCTCACGTGTAGGCCTAGGCCCAAATTGTGCAATGATGCTTTTACAATCTTACTTAACTGGGAGAAATAGTTTGACTCCAGGATCTGACATTAACAATGGCCTGCTGGCCTGGGGCCAGTAAAAATGTGTTGGGCCAGTGGATCTAGTCAGTCACTGACCCAACAGGGCCACTAACTTTCCCGCAAAATTTGCATTCCAGTTCAACATTTACCTGCTCTGTTGCAGTCTGTCATTGAAAACCATTGAAGACTAGACAACACGTGGAAAAGTAATGCTATTTGTATTTGGTCAATATGTTTGGTGGTTAAAGCACCGTCATGCTCCCCGGGAGTCAGAATTTCTCATTCTCGAGCTGTACATAAGTTGATGTGTTCACATGGCAGCTGTCCAGAGCAAAAAGAAGAGCTCATCAACCCACTCGTTCAGCTTATTTATTTTAGGGAAAGTGATTTCTAAAAGGAAATATTCAATAGTGAACATGCTGGCTACTGTTGATAGTATGTAAAAAGAAATCTACAAGTTGCCTAGCATTCGTCTTAGATAGCCTACTGTACCCAGATCGATATCTTTTTTGGGGGCAACGTCCTATTTTAAGATTTTAAAAATTGTAATCTTATAATGACTGGTTATTATACAAACAAATGTATAATTAACACAAAGCAGTTCTAAAGAGTAGACTGATGTCTCACATTGTTAATTGATATTAAACAGTTTTTTAATACTTACCATAATAACCAAATGTAAGCTCTTACCAGCTGAATATAGAGAGAAAGCATGCCAATAGGCTCTGTATGACCCCAATATCTGGGCCAGTAGGGATTCCATTCGGGACAGTGAGATAAGTTTACGTTGAACCCTGGACTCTACAATACATAATGAAAACAAGCACTCAGCTTCAGCGTTGTCAATAAAGATCGACAGAAATGTTCATGGCTTGTATCCATATACTTTTTGGGGGCATTAAGCAACAGTTGCCGTGTAGAACAAATGATGAGAACCCCTTTTAGTGTAATCTGAAATACCTTTACCACCTGTTGGGGTGAATTCGTCCCACCAAGGCACCCTGACAACTGGACAGCTCAGTGTCAAAAACATCTTTGTCCACTCTAAGACTTGCGTAGCGGGAGAAAGACGTGTTCAACCATATCTCTAAAGTGCGGGCATTTTGGTCGCATATGCTCCTAAATATTTTGCTTTGCGACCTGGAATTTTAATTTAGGAGCACCAGTGCACCTAGAAAAAAAATCGGCCATTTAATTGTTGTAATCAATCATTTTATTTGTCACGTCCAGATTACAGCAGGTATAAAAGCTGCAGCTAAATGCTTGTGCGCTAGCTACCTATTAAAGGAAGAATTAGTATGCCTAGTAATAGCCTGGTATGTAAACAATAGGATATACAGTATAGTTAATGAACAATAGAATATACAGAATGGATAATAAATGTGCTATAAATATTACCGGATTTACAAAATATAAAGTGGGTAGTGTCTCGGTCAGTTAAATATATAGTAGAACACCAGCTGTGCTGGGTGGTAGTGTTTTTAGGGTTGAATGTGTGGCAATTCATTGCAAATAGTCTCTCAGACACAGATTTGTGACTGGTGGTTGCACCATTACTACAGAGAGAACTGCTTGTCTCTAACCCAAACCATTCAGCCATTACCAGCACTACGTTTTTTTCTCTCCTTCTATTGCACATTGGCGCTGCAGCTGGATGCATCTCCATTGGCATGCTGCGTTATTACATTCATAAACCATGTCGTGGCCCGCTGACACCTCATGTTACCTCATTAGCTGGCTTGTAACAACCTGGTAACTTTACCAGTCTAAACATTTGGGAGCACCGAAAGAATGGCAAAGGGATAACTTCATGAGCTCAATGATCATAGCAGTGAATGAATGACAGATTTGCATGTCTTCACACACAAACTTGATGTTCATAAAAGAGCAAGTGTGCATTATATTAAAAATTGTATCTCAACAGGAAACTGCTTTCACACAATGTAACGCTGTAATATTCCACAAATTACTTTTTAAAAACTTTTTTACATTTTAGCTTGTCTAATGAACAGTCTTTACAGTTTCTTGGGCACAACATGTGCTTCAACAGTAGATGAATGCATAGACCAAATAAAGGCTGTATCAATATTTTCTGGTGCTGCTAAATTTGATCTTAAGTTAAGAGCACCAGTGCTACCATTTTATTTACAGCCCTGTGTTCAACACAGTTTTTCCTACCTGACAAAACAAGCTGTTGATTGGAGTGGGTGAGGAGGGCCAGACCTGCGAGTGTAACAGGTTGTGACAAGCCTTTGTGTTTTTTTTTAGATACGTGGCTTTTAATCCTGTTCTGTTCCCACTGCTTTCTCTCTCGCTCTGCGTTGGCTTGTCTTTGTTCTCATCCTTCCACCTGCCTGAGCCCCAATAATTCACCCTTGAGAACTTGAGAAAAGCTGAGGTGTTTGTTTTCTACTTCTTGGCCATACTACTTGTAAACAACAATTGAAAGGCACATTTTGTAGTACAAAAGAGGTTGTCTTTGGCTGTTTGAATTGTCACCTTGCTTGTCCTTTTTACATGTTATATTCAGCCTGGCCTGTTGAATGCTCATACAGCATCCAGTGTGTTTACCTTGTGCTGTGAGCACGTTTCCTACATGCTCATTGTCCCTCAGTGCATTCCAGCATTGGTCTTTTTCACACGGATTCATTTGGGTCAATGCTAAAGTTGGAGGCATGCTGCTTTGATGTTAGGCTACACAATTGCCACAAAGACATGGAAGAGAATGCCTGTGTTTTGGGACATACAGAAACACTATGGTTGTCTGTGTATGCTACTGTAATAAAGAAAAAGCTCAGTTTAAGTAGGAGAACTGAATGTTGTGTGACTGAAAGGTTTGAAACATGCTTTGACATTAGACTACACAATTGCCACAAAGACATACAGACAGACCAACTGTATGGTGGGCTTCCAGATTACTGTAGTACAAGAAAGGCTATATACTGTCTCAAAGGGCCAGATAGGAAGGAATTCACTAAGCCAAAAGAAACTGGGATGGTCGTTGTTTGTACAAGGTGTGTTGATAACCTATATCCAGTTTCTCAGTGGAAAAAAAAATGAAGTTGCCCAGTCTTGACGTAACGCAACTGGTTTGCTCTGTCTTGTAGTGTAGGTCATGTCCGTATCCTCTGCCTGTAACTCGGCAGCATGTGTTTCCCATTCCCCTGATGAGTTTCTATCCAATGGGCAGGGTGAGATAGACAAGGCTGTTGCCATTCCTGGTCTGGTGGTGTCAGAGCTGACGCCTTGTGCTTGGCAATGGAGGGAATACACAGACTTTAGGCTCTGGAAAGCTAGCTACTCATAGGTCCTTCACAGGCCCTCCTGAAGTAATTACTGAATCGCTGTGAACTTCTTAGTAGAGGTGTGGAATTCAAGACCTGTTAGGTAAGAGGTCTTCTGTTTCTGTGGGCATATTTATGCCTGCAATGGTGTTATCCATAGGCTGCATGTGTAACTAGAGCATTGACATTGAAATAGAAATCTACTCTATGTTGAAAAGCCTAATCATAAAAAAATATGGCTATTCTTGTTTGAGCTTTTGAGATCTGATTTATAGTAGTCAAATTGTGTGTTGGCTTACCTAATATTTCCCTATTTTTAGACGGACCTTACTGAGCTAATAGCTTTATTGGCCCAGGCCCCAGCTAACATGTAGCAACTGATCAACAATAGGTTAAGTTAATGGGTTGTTGCCAGCTGAAGTCTTGAGATTATTTCTGAGTCTGTATGCTATGACATACTTGTGCTGCTGAGACAGAACCCCCAAATCAAAGGTCTTGTGTGCCATGTTACTCTTCTGACAGGACAGCACTTGTGTTACAAATGCTGTGCAGCACACTAACTCAGTATGTGGAATGTTGAGAGTATCATGGATGTCTCTGTACTTAGCCTGGATGGAACACACAACAGATCATTGCACAACTGTTACTGGTCAGTCAGTGATCAGGATGCTCTATTCAATGGAGTCACGAGCAATGAAATGTTGGTTGAACTTCTTTCTTTACGAGGTGTTTTGGTTATGCTAGATTGATATTAAGAGCAGGAAAGCACTGATTTGTTAGTGGTCCAAATATACTAAATGAAAGCTGCTTTCTCTCTGGTTGCTTTCTGATTTATAGTTGGGGCTTGATGTTTCAGTGTTTTGGATGTACTGTCCTGTACACCACTAGATTAGAAAATCGCCTCAAAAGGTATTTCAACAGCGCTCGTCCACAAGTGCTTGGGTATGGAAATAGCTTTGTATACGAATTACAGGCAGTCAGGCAGCCGCACCCCTCTTCCCGGGTGTGTTTTAAAGTGCTATTGTATTTGTATGGAAAACCCCAGTAGGTTCAGGTGAAGGAAGTGCCTTATGAAAGGAGAGGGCAGCCATGCATTTATGGGAAAAGCTACGTGGCTGACGTGCAAACTGATATTTAATTTCCAAATTGGTTCAAATTGGGTTTGGTTAATGTTAGGGTTAGCCTACTGTAAGGGTCAGTTTTAGATTTGGCTAGTTGGGCTGTCAATTGGATCCTGGTCAGAAAAGTCTCCTTGAAGCATCTGCAGAGAATGCGTAGAGTGGACCGACAGCAATGTCGTTTTTGTCACACAAAAAATACGCTCCAGCATTTGACACCGTTTTCTTCTACCTTTGAGTCTCAGCGACTGCTCAGATAATAAACCAAACTACATCTCAACCTTATAGAATCCCCCCAAATATTTTGTTTTGAGGTGATAATGTTACTTTAGGCTAAAACAGATATGTGCTTATTTCTTCTTCTCTGTGACTAAAAGGGATGACATTCTATTTTTAGCTGATATGCGAGAGAATACATTGAAGCAGCATATCAAATTAGGATAATGTTGTAGTTTACACTGGCAAGTATAAGAATATTTGCTAGGGCATATTTAATTTTAAATCTGATTATTTCACAAGGCGACGTAAGAAGCTAAAGGGCTAGCTAGCTTGCAGTGTTTAGTCAACTTGCTAGCAAGGGAGGACACTACTTATGCTTTCACCACAAATGAGAAGACAACAAGAGAACCCCAATGTATTTTGTTTAGAAGTAATAACTAGTGATTACAGGCTATTGTGAAATGTTTGAACCTGCTGTAGCCAACTAGCTTGTCATGTGACTTTTTCTCTGACCAAACACGTTTGATTTTTAGGCGCTATGGGAATCAACACACAAGCAGCATATCAAACTGGAAAAATAAGTATATTTGACAGGGCATATCTTTTTTACATTTTTATAAATCAGATTTATTTCACATGGAGATGTGGCAAGCTAAAAAGGCTAGCTAGATTGCAATGTTTTTAGCCAGGCTGCCAGCAAGCTATTCCCCCCGCCCCCTTGTAAATGGGACCAGCGAGAATATCATGTTACCAAAAGATGTCCGCTACTCCAAAAATCCAACTCCTCCCACATAGGCTTGTGTGGTATCCAGATACCGTCCTTCTCTCATCTCAGGATTTACAGTATTACTTACTGGCATAGCATACAAGAAAATACCAAATGCTAACAAAATTAGCACAAACTTATAGTGAAGTTACAGATGCTATTAGCTAAATGCTAATACAAGCGAAACCGATTAAGTATAGCTAGTAGTTACCAAATCTCATTTTTGGTGAGTGTGGACATTTTCCATCTAAAGTGAACGAGACAAATTGTGCAAATTAACAAAGTTGTGACACTACTCCTCCTTCAGAAAGCATGTATGTGTACCATGAGCAGAGTGGAGGAGGGGGAAAACGCTAGTAAGAAGCACAGGGAAAAATGGCAACTGTACAGAACTCAAGAGCTCTAACAGAAACCCCATTATTAGATACTTTTGTATTACATAGTGTATGTGGACACCCCTTCAAATGAGTGGATTCGGCTATTTCAGCCAGACCCTTTGCTGACCGGTGTATGAAATAGAGCACACTGCCATGCAATCGCCATGGACAAACAGTGGCAGTAGAATGGCCTTACTGAAGAGCTCCGTGACTTTCAATGTGGCACCGTCATAGGATGCCACCTTTCCAACAAGTCAGTTTGTAAAAATTCAGCCAGGCTAGAGCTGCCCTAGTCAACTGTGAAGTGGAAATGTCTAGGAGCAACAACAGCTCATCTGCGACGTGGTAAACCACACAAGCTCACAGAATGGGACCGCTGAAGCATGTAGTGCAAAAATGTTGTTGTTGGTTGCAACACAGCCTCTGGAAGCAACGTCCGCACAATAACTGTTCATCAGGAGCTTCATGAAATGGGTTTCCATAGCTGAGCAGCCACACACAAGCCTAAGATCACCATGCACAATGCCAAGCTGCCATTGGACTCTGGAGTGATGAATCACATTTCACCATCTGACAGTACGACAGACAAATCTGGGTTTGGCGGATCCCAGGAGAACGCTACTTGTGCGAACTGTAAAGTTGGGTGGAGAAGGAATAATGATCTGGGGCTGTTTTTCATGGTTTGGGCTTGGCCCCTTAGTTCCAGTGAAGAGAGATCTTTACACTACAGCATACAATTTTTATTTTTTATTTTACCTTTATTTAACCAGGCAAGTCAGTTAAGAACAAATTCTTATTTTCAATGACGGCCTGGGAACAGCGGGTTAACTGCCTGTTCAGGGGCAGAACGACAGATTTGTACCTTGTCAGGGGGTTTGAACTTGCAACCTTCTGGTTACTAGTCCAACGCTCTAACCACTAGGCTACCCTGCCGCCCCTAGACGAGTCTGTGCTTCCAGACTTTATGGCAAGAGTTTGAGGAAGGCCCTTTCCTGTTTCAGCATGACAATACCGCCGTGCACAAAGTGAGGTCTGAGTAGAAGCAAGTCCCCGCAGCAATGTTCCAACATCTAGTAGAAAGCCTTCCCAGAAGAGTGGAGGCTGTTATAGCAGCTAAGGGGGGGCAACTCCATATTAATGCCCATGATTTAGGAATGAGATGTTTGATGAGCAGGTGTCCATACTTTTGGTTATGTAGTGTATCTAATGGCAAACATTTAGTAGCGACTTGCGTACAAGTGTAACTTCATCTCCTTGTGTTCAGCAAAACAGACTGCTGATACGTATAGAACACTATGGATTTACCAGCTCCTGCTTTCTCCCGTTGTGATATTTACAAACAACTGTTCTGGGGAACTAGGGTAAGCTTCATAATGTGACGGTGAAATGAACACAATCTGCTTTATCTCCTAACGTATTGCACAAGTTGACTGCAGGTATTTAAAGTAGCTACAACTATTAATATGTATTGGGACAAACTTCAAATACTTTGGACTGTATTGAAAAACCATCTTGTGGCTTTTTCCAAATGCCCCGGTATACCGCTCAAGCCTACACGCATTTAGGTAGGTCAATGGAGTGGAGCTTGTAACTTTTTAGTGTCTCCCTGTGTCCATAGAGACATGCTGCTGCAGCAGGTTCAGAATGTGGCCAGTCTGAGCTCCTTCTGCTGCTGACATTGAAGATTCTGCTCTTCTCTTTGGGCTTCGGCGTCATTCAGGGTGTCCTTTTTCCCCTTTGGTCTTGTCCCAGTTATGGGACAACTATTTCCACAAAACTATTGATTATCTAGCTGCCGTATATAGACATAACAGAGTCCTGGCAGCCAATTGGCTGCAATGCTTTATTTCCTCCTTGACAGCAACACGTGTCTGTAAGTGGAGAAGCTGGGGCCCAGCTCTGTGGTGGCCAATGACAGCTGTTTCGGTGAAGCTTTCTCTTTAACCACGTGCTGCAATGCTGTGCTGTATGGGGAAGGTTGGGAAGAATTTCAGTTAGCACTTTACTAGCTTTAGGTTAACTCCCGTGCATGCATACATACACCCACATACTCTAGTCTACACTGGTGCTGTGCCCTAGGCATGCAGGCCACAGGGCAATGGGCAACAGAGAAACGTTGAGTTGCAAGGATTCTAGCTAAATAGAAAATGCCTCTTCAGGAACCATGTAAGTTAGTCTCTCTCTCTTGCTCATTGAAATGACAATGGGCCTAGTTCCAGTTTAAATTATTCTGGGTTGTAAATTCTGTATCAATCCAATGATATTTTGATTGATAATTTTAAGTATAGTGTGGTGTTATCAAGTTCTGTTGGCCCGCACACAAAGTGGCTTAGAGTAGAAGTGCTAATTTAAGGATCATGTCTTATTCATTATGATTTCATTACTTTTATTCATTATGATTTTAAAAGGCAAAACTGAGCTTTGACTTTCACTCCTACTCTGAGAAACCTGATTTGCAAGCATATCGCTACAACCGCAATAACATCTGCTAAATACGTGTATGTGACCAATAAAACAAATGTAATTTGATTTACTTAGCCTGGTAGTTTGGTCACAAACCACAACCGACAAAATGAGGAAAAACCTAACATTGAGTAGAAGCACTTCGGAGAACTAGTTCGAGTACAAACATATGAATACGCAGCAAGAGCAATGCTCAACAGAATAATTTATTATACAACAATCACAATTCAGAATGTTGTTCGACAAGAAGCTTTGTGTCAATTAGCTCATTGGTCTTCATCATCCAACACGTTGCATAGTATGAAAAGTTTAACTTCAAATTAGCAAAACACTGCTGTAACACTTTGAACAGCCTACTTCCCTCATGGCAAAAACAGAGCCTTTGAATCCATCAGCTCCTCTCGTAGACAATTGACTTGTTAATCACAGGCCAGTCCTAAGTACAAAGTTTGGGCTAAAAGTGTATTTGCAAGATGAGTATAGTCATGTGCAATAACCTTTAGCACCTCCACAAGCAGCAGCGGTTTACTTCCTCAAAAACCTGTCATTTTAAGCCAATCAGTTTAATGGGAGGTGGTGAACTTAATGTCACTCCAGTCTCTTTCTCGCCTCATTTAACAGCTGATTTACACAACAAAATGGGTGGTTCAGGTAATTCATGACATGGCACAAGTGGTGGGAGCTGGCCTTTCCGATGACATCACGACTTCCTATCAGACCAACTCTTTGAATGCCCTATTCCTTGAAGTTTGCAGTTGTCTAAACACTTCACTATACTTGATCGCTTTTCAACAGTAACAATTAAAAACATTGGATCTTTAAAGTCCTACTCGGTCTCCCTTTCACCTCAAATTTTTTGGGTACCTTTTTTTTACCCCTTTTTTGTGATATCCAAGTAGTCTTTTCCCATTGCTGCAACTCCCGAACGTACTCTGGAGAGGCGAAGGTCAGGAACCATGCGTCCTCCGAAACGCGGAAGCCAGCCGCACCAATGTGTCGGTGGAAACGCCATACAGCCGGCGACCGAAAGCCGCATGCATGCGCCTGGCCCGCCACAAGTAGTCGCTCGAGTGAGGTGGGACAAGGACATCGGCCGTCCAAACCCTCCCCTAACCCGGGCGATACTGGGCCAATTGTGTGCCGGCCTCGTGTCTCCTACTCGCTGCATTCTGCGACACAGCCTGAGTCTGTAGTGACTCTGTAGTGACTCCTAGCACTGCAATCTGGGAACTTTCAATAAAATCCCTGGTTTTCAGAAATCCACATTTGAGAATTATGCATTTCCTGCTTGTCCCCCCCCCCACCCTTTGTCCTAAATTGTTTGTCTGTGCACAGCGAGAGATTCTGTGTGTCTGACTGAAAAATGAGGTCATCTAATGTTTTCCCAATAGTAGGCCTGCACTGTACAGTCATGGCAAAGTTTTGAATTACATAAATATTAATTTTCACAAAGTCCGCTGCCCAGGTTTGTATGATGGCAATTTTGCATATACTCCAGACTGTTATGAAGTGATCAGATGAATTGCAAAGTCCCTCTTTGCCATGCAAATGAACTGAATCCCCCCCAACATTCCACTGCATTTCAGCCCTGCCACAAAAGGACCAGCTGACAATGTCAGTGATTCTCTTGTTAACACAGGTGAGTGTTGACGAGGACAAGGCTGGAGATCACTCTGTCATGCTGATTGAGTTTGAATAACAGACTGGAAGCTTGGAATCATTGTTCTTCCTCTGTCAACCATGGTTACCTGCAAGGAAACGCGTGCCGTCGTCATTGCTTTGCACAAAAAGGGCTTCACAGGCAAGGATATTGCTGCCAATAAGATTGCACCTAAATCAACCTTTTATTGAATCATCAAGAACTTCAAGGAGAGCGGTTCAATTGTCGTGAAGGCTTCGGGGCACCCAAGAAAGTCCAGCAAGCGCCAGGGCTGTCTCCTAAAGTTGATTCCGCTGCGGGATCGGGGCACCACCAGTACAGAGTTTGCTTAGGAATGGCAGCAGGCAGGTGTGAGTGCATCTGCACGCACAGTGAGGCGAATACTTTTGGAGGATGGCCTGGTGTCAAGAAGTGCAGCAACAAAGCCACTCCTCTCCAAGAAAAACATCAGTGACAGACTGATATTCTGCAAAAGGTACAGGGATTGGACTGCTGAGGACTTGGGTAAAGTCATTTTCTCTGAATCCCCTTTCCGATTGTTTGAGACATCCGGAAAAAAGCTTGTCCGGAGAAGACAAGGTGAGCGCTACCATCAGTCCTGTGTCATGCCGAGTAAAGCATCCCTTTACTTCTCAGCCAAGGGAGTGGGCTCACTCACAATTTTGCCTAAGAGCACAGCCATGAATAAAGAATGGTACCAACACATCCTCCGAGAGCAACTTCTCCCAACCATCCAGGAATAGTTTGGTGACAAACAATGCCTTTTCCAGCATGATTGAACACCTTGCCATAAGGCAAAAGTGATGACTAAGTGGCTCAGGGAACAAAACATTGATATTTTGGGTCCATGGCCAGGAAACTCTCCAGACCTTAATCCCATTGAGAACTTGTGGTCAATCCTCTAGAGGCGGGTGGACAAACAAAATCCCACATTTTGACAAACTCAAAGCATTGATGATGCAAGAATGGGCTGCCATCAGTCAGGATGTGGCCCAGAAGTTAATTTACAGCATGCCAGGGCGGATTGCAGAGGTATAAGAAGGGTCAACACTGCAAATATTGACTCTTCGCATCAACTTCATGTAATTGTCAATAAAAGCCTTTGACACTTATGTAATGCTTGTAATTATACTTCAGTATTCCATAGTAGCATCTTAAAAAATATCTAAAGACCTTGAAGCAGCAAACTTTGAAAATGAATATTTGTGTCATTCTCAACTTTTGGCCACAACTGTACAGAGATGCATTTTCTAGCAGACTTTGCTGGAATGCGCTGTGGAAGTAGCCTTGTTTTATTGTCCTTGTTTTGCTCAGACAACAGAGACTTTTGTTTTATTGCACTTTTTCTTCTGTATCCAGCTCAGACCCCTCTCTCTGCTTCGATGTGCTGAAAAACATTCAATGGACCAGTGTTCTGTTTTCCCTCTTGTCTATATAGCCTTAACTCTCTGCTTACTATTGGCCAGTGTCTATATAGCCTTAACTCTCTGCTTACTATTGGCCAGTGTCTAATCAATTGTAACTTGAAAGTGGTGTTTCCTCAGCCTGCCTCGTATCCATCACCCATGTGTAAATATGTGGATGTTATTGATTAACATGCTAGCTGAACATGTTTTTATCGTACATTGAACGCAAATGTTGTAGGCTTGCTAGGCTACATCAGTTCTTTATCAGGGTTCTCAACAGATACAATTGTGCAAGCATGCAGGATCACATGTCCAGTACTGACCCTCGAATGTAACCAAACATTTAGGAATGTAACTCGTTTACCACCCTTATCCAGCCACCCTGGCAGGGACAGTAGTCATGACGAAAAGGAGGGTGATTTGATATGATATGCACATTGGTGCTGAAAATACTTGTGCTGGGCTAAAAGATAATACTTAAATAAAGGAATGAGGCCAGTAGTCTAAATTATCATTGTGTACAAGAGGTGCAAGCATGTCCCTCAGTGACTGATGATCTTGTGTTTTAGCTAGCCAAGTGGATGGTAAGCAGAACAGGTTTCCCCTCCCTCAGTCCCCTGGCTGGTCACTGTTCCACTATTCCCAAAGCAGCTTTTGTTCAGGCTTATCTGGTCTTCATGGCTGACATATCTCTTTGAAAACAAACTGGGCGCTTGTTTTTCCCCAGCCTGCGAATTAGAATGGGGGAAGGGCTTAATTGAATATCCCAAATGGCATCCCTATTCCCTGTATAGTGCAGTACTTTAGACCAGTGCCATATGGACCCTGGTCAAAAGTAGTGTACTAATAGAGAGTAGATTGAATCCCAAATGGGATCCTATCTTTGAGTGAGCATGTTTCCATTTCAATGTTGGCTTAGTTTGAACTGAAGCCCATGCCTTCAGTTTATTTATACTGTATGAGCATTTGGACTGGATTCAATACTTTTGCTTTGTCTTTACAAAGCTACAGAGTTTACTACAAGGACAGGCTAAATGTAGGCTGCTGTGTTTTTAAGTCGTCAATGACTGCTAATGAATATTACAAACTCATTTTGGTTTGATCTCTGACTTATGTTGAAGGGGGGGAAATAATTTGATGCACAGCCACATCTTTGTTTTAACCAACTGTGGTTGACTTTTGTTACAGGTCAGTGATGGTGGGTTATTTTGGTTATTTTTAGGACTTGTCTTCATTAGATTCATATTGGATTGTCTTAGAAATGAGGCTTAAGGGAATTCAATACAAAGGTGGTTAACCCACAAAAATGCATTGTAAACCATGTAAAGGCATCTTTTTTTCCTTTTGTCTGTTTTTGTTAGAAGTGCCAGGTTTGCATTTCATAAGGGCATTTCCATCTAAAAGGAGCCATGAGCTCCAACATGTGAAGTTCATAGGAGCGTGTCAAATGAAAGCTAAAGTTTTTTTTTAAGGGAATGTGTGTATATATATTTATTTGATTTCTGGTCAAACAGATGGAAAAGGGGTCTTGTGACTTTCTGGTAGATGTCTAAAAGGTATTAGAAATACATGAACACTAATGTTGAAGACCCCTTCCAACTGATATCGACACATATTTAGTTTTGGATAAATGATTTGCCTTCTGTAAGTTTAAGAAACATTGCCGTGTGCCTTAACTCCATTACCAAAAACACATCTTTCTGATATTTTTACATTTCTCTCCCGCATGAGGGAGGATAACGAACGTTCACAGAAGTAACAATTAAAGGTAGACCTACCAATTAGTGTGATAATTATTATGTTTATGAATTATTAAGTGAATCTGTTACCAAATGTTACGGAATTACTGCAATGGGAAATCAAAGTAGTCACAAACCAGAGTCGGGTCACCTGCTACTGTCCTCCCTTCCACTGGCATTGTGTGAGCATTGTGGAGAAGTACTGCACAGAACATTACAGTGAAGTAAAGAATTAGAGTACTGTGGAGTACTTTACTGAATATATCTACTGTTCTTTACACAAATCAAATATTATTTTTCACTTGCACTGAATACAACAGGTGTAGACCTTACAGTGAAATGCTTACTTACAAGCCCTTAACCAACAATGCAGTTTACTGTGATGTCCAAACATAGACATCTGATTGATTCTGATTTGGTCTGGTCAGGACCAACCAAATGTTGTCTTGTTTAGGGACGTCACTAATTAGAAAAATAGCCCGTGTTTAGAATAATACCCAAACATACAGAAGGATATTGCATATTTCTACCATTTTTGTGTACCTATTCAGGATACATCACCATGACGAGAATGATATACTTATCCATAATGATGCATTTCTGTATAGTACAGATGTAATTGTTACCAGATGTAAATTCACTGCCTACTGTAGTTCAATAACATGTTTTTTTTTTACTAACTCAGGGTGTCATGTCCTAGCTGATTTGCAGAAAGAATGGGGGATATCTTTTGAATCTTGTTGCCGAGTAGATGTTTAAAGCTGCAATATGTAACTTTTTGGGCGACCCAGACCAGATTAACATAGATATTTGAGTTATAGAACTGTAAATCTCACCGAAAGAAAGTCTAAAAAGTGGTAGATCTGTTCTGTGCTTTATTTCTATGCTTCCTGTTAAGTTTAGTTTATGCTGCTTTTTTACTTTTAGCAGCTTCAAACAGATGAAAATACTATCTTTGGCTGTTGAAAATATATTTCACACCGATTTAGATGGTACAATGATTATCTACATTCTCTGTTTGTTTTAGGCAGACTATTAGAAGTTTTGCAACCAGGAAATGGCGGCGCAATTTCTGCATAGTGCACCTTTTTTTTTTATTTTTTTTTTTACAGTTTTTGGAAACCGTGGTCGCATAAGTAAACTGAGGGAGATTTGACATTAATTCTGTTACCCAACTTTACATCTGCACAGTTCTTCCAGTAAATGTTTTGGACATTTTCTTTGAACAATTTACAAAGTACTACGGAGTCTGTAATTATGTTACTCTGGAATTACCCATTAGCCATTCATTCAGTAGAACAACAACAATATTTTTGTGTATTTTGCTAGTATATTTACTTGTTGCAACTGGTCTGTCAATCTGTCAGGCTGTGTTCTGTCATGAAGTGTTTGCTTCTGAATTGGCCCTGGGCTCATTGACTTTGGCAGTTCTTCAGATCATTGTTCTTGGGAGGCCAGGGTTATTCACTTCTGATTGTTGGATAATTTAATTGCCGTTATGTCGGCATAACACAGCCATGTTCCTTCCTAGTCAAGGTGGTCTGAAACTGAACTGTGTAATAAACTGGACATCCTGTACCTGTCTCCCTACAGTGTGTTGGGTGGGACCCTGAGCTGTAAACTCATCAGATTGTGGCCTGCAGACAACCAGGGGGTTGTGGGAGAAGACGGGAGAGAGTCGTCCGTCACAACACCAGTCTTACTGGACTGGAGGGAATGCCTGAGAGATGTGAATTTATGAGTTACTGCAGCGTTACTGCCGCCTCTCACAGGGAACCTAGGAAACCACCACCACCCAACCTGCTGCAGTCAGCCTGGAGGTAACCCTCACCCCCCACAAATCACCACTCTACTTACCTACTGTATTGTTAAAGGGACAGCTCCCCCAAATGACATACTCCTTATGGCTGGCTCCTTATGTTTAAAGTAGTTTATGGCCAAGTAAGGCTACAATTCATGCTTTATTTGTAGGGCTGCACGATTAATCGAATTCATTGCGATATTGACATGAGATTTTTCTTCATTGACACTCTGTTAATAGAGAACTAGATCTACAGTACCTCCAAGGAGATGCGCTAGACTCCTTTCACTCTACATACATAGTGGATGCTGATCAATCACAAGCGTCCCCGCTTAGAGCGTGCACTTAGATGCTGGTGAGGAGAGAAAGGCCTTTACCAAAGACAGACAGTACAGTCAAAGATATTTATAACCAACCCAAGATTGTTAATCTGTGGCGTTTACAGTGGGAGCAAATGAAGCATAGTGGGCAGAACAAGCAAGTAGGTGGGCCAAGCACAAGCTAGCGATATCTTATTGGCGAGTTGTAGCATGTATTTTTATATTGCTGTTAGGGAGCGCCTCTCCTCTGAAGTGTGCACAAACTCAATTAGACTTTGCACTCCTTTAACAAATAATAATAACTTTGGCAAAGTGTCAAGTCTATAAAACAGTGCACTGTGTTTGTAACAGATTCTAGTTTTGGGAACAGAAAAAATGATTGAGCAGATGTTTCACAGATAATAACATTTGCAGAATGACGGCCCAGTTTCACCTAGTTCCATCCTCTCCCACTACCTGCGACTGGACTTCCTCTCACTACCATATTTGGTGGTGTGAAAACGTTCTAAATGGATGCTTCAGCTTTATAGCCCCGTATTTGGGTTTTCGCTTCTGTCTGGTACAGTATTAGATTTTTAAAATTAGTCTTTACCTCAGTTTGTCGTGGAAAACATGCGTGCTAACGAGAACTTCAGTATGGCGCGTCTTCAGTGGTATGACAGTATTTCTGCTTTAGGCACACCAATGTCAAACAAATGCAGGTGTTGTGCAAAAACGTGCCCCGGTTGTGGTGACAACAAGGCAATACGACAAATGTATTCAATCATTTAAAGTATAACCATCCCCTAATTTACCACAATTGCATGGTTAAAACAAGTGCCCAATAGCAGCAAAGCCTATCAGCCACAACTAGCCACCTGCGTTAAACAGGCATTGATTGCCAATGCATTTTGAAGTGTTAACTCTCTACGAAAAACATCCCGTAGATGCATAGAAATCACTGAGCCTATCACATAGCCAAAGACATGTTTCCTATTGACAGCCAGCAAAGACGGCTTCAGGAAGATGATAAACAAGCTGGACAGGCGATGCAAGATTCCTTCTCGCACATGTTTCTCCCAAGTCGCCATTCCAACACTATAACAAAATTAAGGGAGAAGTTGAAACATGTCACGTTGAATGACTGGACAAGACTCATGTTTATGGCACTTAAACTCAATCATTATAATTAAAATGATAAAAGTTAATTTGTACATAATTACACAATCATAAGCTTCCTATTCCATCTGCAGCCTATGGGTGCCTGAATAAATAATTATTAGATTATTTCAGAACTCATAATGGTAAAATAGGAATTAAGAACTCATGTTATTCATCAATTAATAATTGCTGTACTTATAACACACTATACTTTGATCATGTTAAATATATTTTTAGTGGTGTACCTGTAGGTGTCATCTTATCTGTAGCCAATAACGATGTTGGAAAGGATTTGTTTAATTTGGCTTTGTATTAATTTAGCAACAAATGTATTCATTCATCTTATCTCATGTCAGAAGTGATGATCTCTACCCTGTTTTTGAAAACCTCAATTCATAATTGTAATATCTGGGCCAAAAAAATAGAATGAGATATTTTGTCCAAATCGTACAGCTTTATTTGTTTGGGGTTTGTTTACCTAGCCAGAAAAGTATATTGTGTTTACCTCGTATGTAAATGACGACCCATGTCTTTATGACACAGGCCTGTGCTGTGCTTCAGGCTGCCTCAGCCCACGAGTAGTATTTGAACCCAGGTCTGAAGCCCACTAGCTCCCTGCCTCGCCTCAGGAAGAACATGATGTGATGTTACACCATAATTGCAGCAGGCAGAGCCTCAGACTGATTGCTCGGGTTTGTCCCAAATTTACCCTATTCCGTATATAGTGCACTACATTTGACCAGGTCCCATAGGTCTCTGGTCAAAAGTCGTGCACTACATGGGGAGAATGGTGCCATTTGGGACACAGACCCTCATGTGACTTCATACTTTTGAAGTTGGATCAGTTCCCTGGCAGCGCCCCATGCTGAAGAAGTCATGGACCCTTGAAAGAGGGAAGGAGAGTGAAAAAAGGTTGTTAAATTGAAGCTGCTCTCTTTTGCTGAGTTCATCCATGAGCTCACCCCATCAGAGCCCATGACTCACCCCCCAGTCTACCCAGGGCCAGTTCTGTTGTGCTTTTCACTTCAGACCGCTTGTTTGCTTTTTACCTAACGCTAAGTTAGACTTTTCCCTCAAATTGCCATTAGCGCTGATGTGTTTTAGGCACAGTCCAAGTAATTGAGAAATGTCTAGGGGGTGTCCCCCAAATGGAACCTAGTCCCTATATAGTGCATTCATTCTGACAAGACCCCTATATAGGTAATAGGGTGCCATTTGAGGTGTGGCCTCTGTAGGGTCTGAACACTGCTGGGAAGGGGAAGTGTCTCTTCTGGCCAGGTTGTGTAATAATAAGCAACAGTAAAACTTGGCGAGCCAGACCAGGGGCCTGTTTAGGAGGGTGCAACTACAACGTTACAAAATATTCACATGGAAGTATATTGTGTAGAACACACAATTCTTGTCATCTAGAATAGGGAGTCATTTCAGCATCTCTATTCCTTACATTTCTAATTGCAAGGTTTCTGAATGTTTCACCTCACTGAATAATACACTCCTGAGTTGGCTCCTCTCCAGGCATACACCCCTGTTTGCCATGACAATGAATGACAAGGAGTTGTCATGACAATGGCAGAAACGGACTGTTGGGACATGAATTAGTCTGGTTTATCTGGGTTAATGAAGAACACAATCTTTGCCCTGGCTTGAAAGCTGAGCCTCCTGCCTGCTTAAGTGCTGCCAAGTCAGTGTTGTCATTGAAACCAGGAATTGAAAGTTGGAGTATTGTGCCAGTAGTGCAAGTCTTAGTGTAGTTGTTGCCATGGAGATATATGAGCATTGTTGATGTTGGTGCCACTCTTAACTTGTTGCTGTGACTGCCCGTGTGTGTGTATACACACACAACGTGATACTGACCTGACACATGAATTCCTTCTGTTGGTTTCCATAGAGCAGTGAGAACACTGGGACTGGTGGGAGAGAAGAAAGGAGAGGAGAGTGACGAGGGCTACTGCAGGCCTTTCAAGGACACAACAACAGGCTGCAATTTTTCTTTCCTTGACACACTGCTTTACACACTCAACGGCTAGCCAATGAGTAGATGAAGCCAACCCAACCCCACCCCTAGAAAGCAGTGTGCATCCCAAATGGCAGCTGATTCCCTATGTACCTTATGGGCCCTGGTCGAAATTAGTGCACTATATAGGGAATAGGGTGCCGTTTTGAGAAGCAGCCAGTGCCTTTGCTGTCACCTTGTTGCCCTCTAACACCTCCCCCACCCCTGCATGCCATCCCTGAATTGGTCACGTGACGTGCCCCAGCTCCCCTCCTTTCTGTCCCCCATTATCAGAGTTCCAGGGCTGCAGTGAAGAATGCCTTATATGCACTTGTGCCTGTAAGGCTGTGAGGACTAGGGCCTGTCTGCTGTCTGTCCTGTCCCACTGTGGCTGCTTGAAGTCATGTCCTGTGTGTCTGACAGAGCGAGAGAGACTTGCTTTGGCAACGTTAACATATTTTTCCCATGCCAATAAAGCCCTTGATTTTAGTGTGTGTGTGTGTGTTAGGGGTGTATTGGGGGCTAGGTCAGCTGAGAGGGCCTGTTTTAGGGCCCAGCTGTGTCTTGACTTGAAGGCCCTGCACCCATTGTCAGAGCAGAGGGAGGATGGGCTGGGGGAACAGCAGTCCTTGTGTTGAGGTTTAGTGTGACACGCTGTTCCATGACCAAGACACTTAATGTGTCCCAAATAGCACCCTATTCCCTATTTAGTGCACTACTTTTGACCAGGACCCATGGTGCACTACTTCTGACCAGAGCCCTATGTAGGGAATATGGTTCCATTTGGGACTAAAACTGTCTGCAGTGTGAACAAGAGGGTCACCTGGTTCTGAGTTATCCATTCCAAGGCATGGAGCTCTGCTCCTTTCTGTCTTATCATTAGGATGAATGATCTCTCATAGATAAGCTTAGGAAACCGGCTGCATTTAAAGGAAGGAAGAATCCACCCAAAACCACCCATTACTATAATTTAGTATTACATAACACTATGTGAGAATGTTTTTTCTTAATATTTTCATTGTAATAATGTTGATAGCAACATGAAAAGCAACACCCACAATGCGCTCTTTACCAAAGTTAATATAAGCATGTGAAGTACAGTTGAAGTCGCAAGTTTACATACACCTTAGCCAAATGCATTTAAACTCAGTTTTTCATCATTCCTGATATTTTAATCCAAGTAAAAATTCCCTGTTTTAGCTCAGTTAAGATCACCACTTTATTTTGAGAAGGTGAAATGTCAGAATAATAGTAGAGAATTATTTATTCCAGCTTTTATTTCTTTCGTCACATTCCCAATGGGTCAGAAGTATTTGGTAGCATTGCCTTTCAATTGTTTAACTTCTTGCGGATCAGTGGGACGCCAGCGTCCTATCGACAACTTCTGATGAAATTGCAATTACAGAAATAGACATATTTAACATTCATGAAAATACAAGTGTCATACATCAGTTAAAAGCTTAACTTCTTGTTAATCCAGCCCTTGTGTCAGATTTAAAAAAGGCTTTACGGCGAAAGCACACCGTGCGATTATGTGAGGACAGTGCCCAGCACACACAAGCATTAAAAACATTTTCCAACCAGGCAGATGCGCCACGAAAGTCAGAAATAGCGATAAAATAAATCTCTTACCCTTTTGAAGATTCTGTTGGCATTCCAAAAGGTCCCAGCTACATCACAAATTGTTGTTTTGTTCGATACTGTCCTTTTATATCCCCAAAAACTCAGTTTAGCTGGCGCGCTTCATTCAATAATCCACCGGTTTCCCTCCTTCAAAATGCATACAAAATTAATCCCAGACGTTACCAATAAACTTCTCCAAACAAGTCAAACAACGTTTATAATCAAACCTCAGGTACCCTAATACATAAATAAATGAAAAAATGTAAGACTGAGAATCGTTATTGTCATTACCGGAGATAAACCGAAAAGTATGCGCATTCACCAGAACTCGTAATAAACACTATAGCCAAAATGGGAGCCACTTAGAAAAACTACAAATTCTTGCAAATTTTTCCAAAAACAAGCCTGAAACTCTTTCTAAAGACTGACATCTAGTGGAAGCCCATAGGAACTGAAATCTGGGAGGTTTTCCCTTCATATTAAAAATGACAGCCATAGGAATCAATGGTTGGTGGAATTATAATTTTTTTCTGGATGGTTTGTCCTTGGGTTTTTGCCTTCCATATCAGATATGTTACATTATTTTAACAGTTTTAGAAACTTGAGAGTTTTCTATCCAAATCTACCAATTCATATGCATAGCTTCTGGGCCTGAGTAACAGGCAGTGTACTTTGAGCATGCTTGTCATCCAGATGTCAAAATACTGCCCCCTAGCCCAAAAAGGTTAACTTTGGTAAAACATTTCGGGTAGCCTTCCACAAGCTTCCCAAAATAAGTCGGGTAAATTTTGGCCCATTCCTCCTGACAGAGCTGGTGTAACTGAGTCAGGTTTGTAGGCCTCCTTGCTCACACACACACTTTTTCAGTTCTGCCCACAAATGTTCTATGGTCAGGGCTTTGATGGCCACTCCAATACCTTGACTTTGTTGTCCTTAAGCCATTTTGCCACAACTTTGAAAGTATGCTTGGGGTCATTGTCCATTTGGAAGACTCATTTGCTACCAAGCTTTAACGTCCTGACTGATGTCTTGAGATGTTGCTTCAGTATTTCCACATTTTCCTTCCCTCATGATGCCGTCTATTTTGTGAAGTGCACCAGTCCCTCCTGCAGCAAAGTACTCCCACAACATGATGCTGCCACCGCCGTACTTCACGGTTGGGATGGTGTTCTCTTGCTTGCAATCCTACCCCTTTCTCCTCCAGACATAACAATTGTCGTTTTTTCATCAAACGAGAGGACATTTCTCCAAAAAGTACGATCTTTGTCCCCATGTGCAGTAGTCTGTCTTTTTTATAGCGGTTTTGGAGCAGTGGCTTCTTCCTTGCTGAGCGGCCTTTCAGGTTATGTTGATATAGGACTTGTTTTACTGTGGATATAGATACTTTTGTACCCGTTTCCTCCAGCATCTTCACAAGGTCCTTTGCTGTTCTGGGAATGATTTGCACTTTTCGCACCAAAGTACGTTCATCTCTAGGAGACAGAACGCTTCTCCTTCCTGAGCGGTATGACGGCTGCGTGGTCCCATGGTGTTTATACTTGCGTACTATTTTTTTGTACAGATGAACGTTTTTTTATTTATTTTTTATTTCACCTTTTTAACTAGGCAAGTCAGTTAAGAACAAAATCTTATTTTCAATGACGGCCTAGGAACAGTGGGTTAACTGCCTGTTCATGGGCAGAATGACAGATTAGTACCTTGTCAGCTCGGGGGTTTGAACTTGCAACCTTCCGGTTACTAGTCCAACGCTCTAACCACTAGGCTACCCTGCTGCCCCAGTGGTACCTTCAGGCATTTGCAAATTGCTCCCAAGGATGAGCCAGATTTGTGGAGGTCTACAATTTTTATTTTGAGGTCTTGGCTGATTTATTTTGATTTTCTTTTTCCCATGATGTCAAGCAAAGAGGCACTGAGTTTGAAGGTAGGCCTTGAAATACATCCACAGGTACACCTCCAATTGACTCAAATGATGTCAATTAGCCTATCAGAATCTTCTAAAGCCATTACATAATTTTCTGGAATTCTCCAAGCTGTTTAAAGGCACAGTCAACTTAGTGTATGTAAAAATCTGACCCACTGGAATTGTGATACAGTGAAATAATCTGTCTGTAAACAATTGTTGGAAAAATTACTTGTCATTCACAAAGTAGGTGTCCTAACCGACTTGCCAAAACTATAGTTTGTTAACAAGAAATGTGTGGAGTGGTTGAAAAACAAGTTTTTGTCTCCAACGTAAGTGTATGTAAACTTCTGACTTCAACTGTAGCTGGTTAGCTGTAAAATTGCCTTAACAAACTGCACTATCAATTTAGGATTCTACAATCTCACCATGTTCAACCTGCAGATCGTGTTAACACACAATGGAGTCTGACATTTGTAATTGCACCATGCAATGCACCCCGGACTGAACAGGCAGACAAATAGGAGAAATGTGTTAGACCCTCAGTTTTTATTACAAACTTCTCTTAGGAATATTGCAACAATATCATCAATGGCTCAATCTAGAGAACATTTCCCATGTAATAAAATCGGCCAGTATAGAAATCTGACATGTATGATAGACGTTTTCACCATCTAAGAGTTGTATTCCTATTAACTTCCATTGCAGTGAGAGAATTGCAGTGAAAGCATCTTACGCCAATCTAAAGTAGGCTGGCTAGCTACAGTAGTCTTGAAGACAAGCCCAACACTTTTCCACTGTTAGTGTTTTCATGAGGGAAGTTTTGCCGGGGGGGTTGTTAGGCACGGGCACGGCAAACGTTCTCCTCCTGGCCTCGTCTCCTCTCCTTCTGCATCTCCGTGCCAAGAGTAAAATGTTCAGAATGTGTCGGATACAAATATAATCACTAGAGCTGACTTAAATAGCTATTCTGCCTTCTGTGAATATTCTCTGACATTGCATCCTCCTGAACAGGCCCCTGGTCAGACGGTCACATCACATGCAACACAGTAACTCATTCATTTCCTTCTGTTCCAGGGTTGCAGCCATGCATCTCAAGCAACACCCCAAACTACAGAAGAAAGAGAACTACCTGGAGTCCAGTCAAGACAGCCAGAGAGGCCTTCATGTGAGCCAGCAGGGGGTCCTGTCACAGAGGACAGTGTGGGGGGTGCGCCCAGCAGTGGCCCTGATTGGTCCGATAAGCAACGGGTTAGGCCAGGGTACGGCCTGCTACCCCCTCAATGTCATATCCACCAACACCATGCAGTGCTACAGTAATGACAACAGTGGCTCCAACCACCTCAACAGTAATAATAACCACGGCAACAGTGGACTGCAGACCTCGAGGCTGAGTGAGTCCGAGGGGGATGTAATCCACAGTAGTGCCACCTGGGCCCAGAGTAAAACCTACAAGACCACCTCCTGCAACACCCCCCCCTCCCTGCTACTCTCCACCTGCACCACCTCTTCTACAGGCTCTGAGAACCAGGAGGCCTCCTTAAGAATCTCTTATGAAGGGGAGGACAGAGAGGGACCGCTGGAAATCTGGGCTGTCATCAAGCCTGGCAACACCAAGGAGAAGATCGCCATCTTCGCCTCGCCCCAGTGCCGTGGAAGCCTGGTGAACGGTGGCGATGGAGAGGCCGGTGAGGACTTGGTGAGCAGCAGCCCTGTGAGGACAGTGTCTGTGAAGATGAAGAGCTGCTGGGAGGACGAGGGTGGCTCTGTGGCCAAGCGCAGGAGGAGGTCAGGGTCTCAGGGGCACCACCAGGACCGAGATAGACAGTCATCCGGAGCCCTGGAGACACTGAGCCCCACTGAGAACAGCCCTGTAGAGGTGACCCTCTGCCTCAGAGAGAGCCCCAGAGTGCCTGAGTGTGGGGAGGTGGTTGTACGGGTGGATGGGGAGCAGGTGTGTAAGGTAGAGGGTGAGGAGGTGAGTGAGACTGGGACTGACAAGGCTCTCTCTGTGGTGGAGTTGGTGGCCTTCTTGGAGCAGAGAGCCAGCGACAAGCAGGTGGACTCTAAGCCTGTGTCTCTGCGGAGCTCCACAAGCATTACCTTAACCAGGGGGCTGTCACTGACCCTGGAGCCTCAGCAGCCCAGAGTCCCAGACCAGAACCCCCAGGGGACCGATGAGGCAGAATGTGTAAAGGTGTCAGATATGGTGGCCAAGCTGGAGTCAGAGTGCCTGAAGCACCAGAGTGTTAGAAGGGAAGGGTCCAGATCTGGGGGAGAGCTCTCGCGCAACAGCCTCACGCGCAACAACCTCTCACGCAACAACAGCCTGCGGAGGAGGGTGGGCCGGGTGCTGCTGGCAGGAGCAGATGCCTTCTCCATCTCAGCCCAGCCACCACCACCTCAGTCTCCCACTGGACCCCACCATGGACTAGAGGAGACGACCAGGGTACCGCACCGCCACGTTAGTCCCTCTGCTGGCTGTCCCTCTGCTGGCTGTCCCTCTGCTGGCTGTCCCTCTGCTGGCTGTCCCTCTGCTGGCTGTCCCTCTGCTGGCTGTCCCTCTGCTGGCTGTCCCTCTGCAGGCTGTCCCTCTGCAGGCTGTCCCTCTGCAAATACCAGCCACATGGACAAACTAGCTCCCAGCAGCTGCCGTGAAGCTACCCAGTTGGCTTCCAGCACCTCTGACTCAGCCTCTCCGTCTCGCAGCATGGACTCTGGGTGTGGCGCCTCTGTCGTCAGAGAGCCAGAGGAGAGCTGTGAGGCCCAGGGCCTGGGGCAGCAGAAGAATAACAGGGCTGTAGAGTCTGGGAAGAACCTGCACTTCCAGCTCCTGTCAGAGCAGGCCAGGTCCAGCAGTACAGAGAGCAGTAGTAAACTACAGTGTGAGGAGCCCCTCCCAGGCATGCTGTTCTTCTCACACACTCTGCCCTCACAGGTGGTACTTGAACACACACTCCCACACACAGTCAATACTCCCACCCACACATCCCTCCCCCAGGGAATGGAATCCAGCCCTAAACCCACCAGAGACTCAGCAGAACCCTCCAAGATTCAGCCCTGTGACCCTTCTATCACTTCTCTACTCCCTGAACCCATATCGCACAGTGAGAACTGGGCCAAAGAGGAGGATGAGGCGGTGAGTGAGGGAGACGAGAGTGATGTTAGCCGGTGTGAGACAGTGCCTTTCCCCCTGCGCCGCATGGTGTCTCACGAGTTCCTGGAGATGCGCTTTAAAATCCAGCTGCTTCTGGAACCCCAGCAGTACATGTCCTTCCTGCCTCACCACATCATCATCAAGATCTTCTGCCTGCTGCCCACAGAGAGCCTGGCCGCGCTCAAGTGCACCTGCCACTATTTCAAGTTCATCATCGAGAGCTACGGCGTGCGCCCCGCGGACTCCCGCTGGGTGTGTGACCCCCGCTACAAAGACGATCCCTGCAAGCAGTGTAAAAAGCGGTACGGGCGCGGAGACGTGTCCCTCTGCCGCTGGCACCACAAGCCCTACTGCCAGGCGCTGCCCTACGGCCCCGGGTACTGGATGTGTTGCCATGGCTCCCACAAAGACACGCCCGGCTGCAACGTCGGTCTCCATGACAATCGCTGGGTGCCCGCCTTCCATAGTATCAGCATGCCAATCTATAAGAAACCCAGGGAGGTCTCTGAGGAGTAGTGGTACAGACAATGGGAGGAGAACTGACTTGACTTCTGTGCGCTTTATTTTGTCGGAGGGCTGATGTCTGTCTGTTGCCATATGTGCATTTATTTGTGGGGAATTTGAGGGAAATCATGTTGCTGATACTGATGAGGAATCGCTGGATCTCTTCCTTTACCACTTCCCCCTCCTGACCCCTAACCTCTGACCCCTCAGGTCCTCTGAGATTGTGAGCACTTTAACCGTGGTCAGAATTCTCAATCCTCAAAGGATTCTGTCAGGGTATTCTATTTACTTGCTTCAATGTTTTGGGTTGAAGCATAAACTCTGGTTCTTATTAGTGTGTGTTGAAGAGAAGAGCTTTAATGAGTCTTTGTCTTCAGTGTTGATGCTTAATGTGTCCCTCCTTACCATAGCTCTTTCCTTATGCATCAACCGACCGTTACATTGGAATAGATACTTTAGTCAAGGTAAAGCCTATCAATGTTATGCAGTGTATCCCACCCACAAGTGATTTACTCAGTGTGTGTTATGTTGTCTAAGTGAATACATACATGGCTGCAGGTCCTCGGTTTATGCAAAATGTGAATCAACCCTATTCCATATCCCGGTTGCTTCCCAAATGGCACTCTATTCCCTATATAAGGCACCCACAGGGCTCTGGTCAAAGGTAGTGCACTATATAGGGAATAGGGTGCCATTTGGGTAAACAAATCTATATCCCCACTCCACTATATCAGGCTCCGGGTCAGAGAGGCTTTGTTGTTGGTTTTGGATCTGATTGAAACTAGTTTGTTCTGTGCCCGGTTGTGTTTACATTGTACATAGTGCTACAGAGTCCTATATCAAAAACAGGGAGAATAAGAGTGACGAGCAGCACGAGTATCTATGACTTGACTTGAATGCATTTATTGGCTTCAGTTTGGTAAAAAGAGAAAGGTATTTACCCTGTCATGTGTATATTGCTGAATTATTATTGGGTGTTTTTTTTGCAGTGGGTCCCAGATGTATAACCCAGTCTGTAACCCATAAGCTTATTACAGCTCGCAGTTTTTTTTTTCTAACATTTTTTTTTATGTGTGTTGGAAATGGCTCACACTTCCCTATAAATGCACTACTTTTGACCTGGGCCCATAAGGCTCTGGTCAAAAGTAGTGCGTTATTATATAGGGAAAAAGAGTGCCATTTGGGACGAGTTTGTTATTAATATCCCTCTTTTTATAATGCTATAACTTCTTGAAAGGAAACATGGGAAATGTCACCTCAGTGTTTCTGTTCTTTACAATGACTTTAACTGGACATCATCTAAAAGAAAAAGAATCAGGATTGATGACAAATGGGAAAAATAATGGTCTTTAAAAGTAGTTTGCTCCCAGATATATATATTTTTTTTTACTTTGTTGGTATATTCCTGCTGTATTCTCTGTAAATGCATTTTACTTCCAATAAAGCGCATTAATTCGGAGGTTTTAACTGTCATATCCTACCTTTTCATTGTCTCTTTTAAACTGGAAGGAAGTGTACCTGTCACAACATAAAATGGATTCTTTTTCTTTGAGTATTAACTTTATAAATATATGGAGGGACTCCAGCCATACATGTCACTCCTTTCCATTTACCACATCTTGAGGTCATTCAATAACATTCAATTGTCTGTTGTGTTCTTCACAACTTAAGGTCTGTACTGTAGAGCTGGTTGGTATGCTTGCCTTTCACTGGGTCGAGGGGAATTGGTTAGGGTCCAGGTGTTGGAAAAGAGCACAACGGAATTATAAAAGCTTAATCTATGCCTTGCTGTGAAAATGAATTTCTGGAAGTTGATATTTAGTCATGTCAAACAGTTGAGGGAGATTCACTGCTGGTCAATTTTATAATTTAATATAAAAATAGCTTTCTCAAAGGGTCTGGACTGTCCATTTTAAAAGGGAAGGTGAGATGTGTAGGCAATGTACCAAACAAAGGGTGTTAAGTCCAACCCTGGTTCATGTTGTCTGCCTCCTGAAATGGTCATATGCAATTTATTATTATTTTTTTCAGGTGCCTTAAGTCACAACTAGGGGATAAATAAGGCTTGGCAATAAAATGCATTAAAATATATTGTGGTTTCCAGTGGTTTTGATGCTGATCATCTAAATCCAAACTTGTTAGAGCTCTTTTAAATCTGAGTACTAGCAGGCCTTGTGTATTTCATGTACATTGTAGTCTGTGCCTGCCTGCCATACAAAATAAATAGATTTACCAGCAAGCAAAGGTTACTATGGCTGGGTTTACACAGCCTAAATCTGAATTATTTTTTTCACACTTTTTTTTTTTGACCAATCACAGATCTTTTTCACAGCTGATCTAATTGATCCACACATTAGTGGAAAAAAAGATCAGAAAAGTGTAAAAGCAGATTTTGTCAACTGTGGAACCTGTTTTTCTGGTTACAATAGTTTGGGGTTTGCAGTGCAGCTAACACTAATGCCCTTGAGTCCATCTGAACATAGTTGTACAAAACACTTAACACATGCTTCTGGTTGAACGCAAACTTTTATGGAAGAGAAATCTCATGACTCCTTTTTTTTAAACAACCTATGTCACTAGTAGGTTATAAAGGTTATTTTATTTTTATTTCACCTTTATTTAACAAGGTAGGCAAGTTGAGAAGTTCTCATTTACAATTGTGACTTGGCCAAGATAAAACAAAGTAGTTTGACACAACAGTTACATGGAGTAAAACAAACAGTCAATTATACAGTAGAAAAATAAGTCTATATGCAAGTTTTTTTTGTTTTTTTTCACCTTTATTTAACCAGGTAGGCTAGTTGAGAACAAGTTATCATTTGCAACTGCGACCTGGCCAAGATAAAGCATAGCAGTGTAAACAGACAACACAGAGTTACACATAGAGTAAACAATTAAGTCAATAACACAGTAGAAAAAAAAGGGAGTCTATATACATTGTGTGCAAAAGGCATGAGGTGGTAGGCGAATAATTACAATTTTGCAGCTTAACACTGGAGTGATAAATGATCAGATGGTCATGTACAGGTAGAGTGAGGTGAGAAGGGAGGTAAAGGCAAAAAAAAGGTCATGGTGGCAAAGTAAATACAATATAGCAAGTAAAACACTGGAATGGTAGATTTGCAGTGGAAGAATGTGCAAAGTAGAGAGAGAAATAATGGGGTGCAAAGGAGCAAAATAAATACAGTAGGGAAAGAGGTAGTTTGGGCTAAATTATAGATGGGCTATGTACAGGTGCAGTAATTTGTGTGCTGCTCTGACAGCTGGTGCTTAAAGCTAGTGAGGGAGATAAGTGCTTCCAGTTTCAGAGATTTTTGTAGTTCGTTCCAGTCATTGGCAGCAGAGAACTGGAAGGAGAGGCGGCCGAAGGAAGAATTGGTTTTGGGGGTGACCAGAGAGATTTTCCTGCTGGAGCGCGTGCTACAGGTGGGTGCTGCTATGGTGACCAGCGAGCTAAGATAGGGGGCGACTTTACCTAGCAGGGTCTTGTAGATGATATGGAGCCAGTGGGTTTGGCGACGAGTATGAAGCAAGGGCCAGCCAACGAGAGCGTACAGGTCGCAATGGTGGGTAGTATATGGGGCTTTGGTGACAAAACGGATTGCACTGTGATAGACTGCATCCAATTTGTTGAGTAGGGTATTGGAGACTATTTTGTAAATTACATCACCGAAGTCGAGGATTGGTAGGATGGTCAGTTTTACAAGGGTGTTTGGCAGCATGAGTGAAGGATGCTTTGTTGCGAAATAGGAAGCCAATTCTAGATTTAATTTGGATTGGAGATGTTTGATGTGAGTCTGGAAGGAGAGTATTTGTAGTTGTCCACATATTCTAAGTCAGAGCCGTCCAGAGTAGTGATGTTGGACAGGCGGGCAAGTGCAGGCAGCGATCGGTTGAAGAGCATGCATTTAGTTTTACTTGTATTTAAGAGCAATTGGAGGCCACGGAAGGAGAGTTGAATGGCATTGAAGCCTGCCTGGAGGGTTAACACAGTGTCCAAAGAAGGGCCAGAAGTATAAAGAATGGTGTCATCTGCGTACAGATGGATCAGAGACTCACCAGCAGCAAGAGCGACATCATTGATGTAAACAGAGAAGAGAGTTGGTCCAAGAATTGAACCCTGTGGCACCCCCATAGAGACTGCCAGAGGCCCGGACAACAGAACCTCCGATTTGACACAACTCTATCAGAGAAGTAGTTGGTGAACCAGGCGAGGCAATCATTTGAGGAACCAACGGCTGTCGAGTCTGCCGATGAGGATGTGGTGATTGGTCATTAGAGATCTTCATTCAAGTTGTCTAGGGAACTGGTGCTAATTGTGACGTTTTGCATAAATGCATCATCTGTATTACCGTTGATTTAAAAATGATGTTCCACAAGCCCCAAAGACAAAATAAAGCAACCACTTAAGACATGCATTTACAGACGGATGGACGTCTGAAGGAGAGAACAGGCAGTAGTAGAATACAGCGATCAGGTTCTATACTGATCAAAAATATTAATGCAACATGAAACAATCTCAAAGATTTTACTGTGTTACAGTTTATATAAGGAAATCGGTCAATTTAAATAAATCCATTAGGCCCTAATCTATGGATTTCACATGACTGGGAATATAGATATGCATCTGTTGGTCACATACCTTAAAAATAGGTAGGGGCGTGGATCAGAAAAAGTCAGTATCTGGTGACCATTTCCCTCATGCAATGTGACACATCTCCTTATAATCAAGATGATCAGGCTGTTTGTGGCATGTAGAATGTTGTCCCGCTCCTCTACAAAAGCTGTGCAAAGTTGCTTTATATTGGTAGGAACTGGAACACTATCTTACACGTCGAGCCTGAACATCCCGAACATGCTCAATTGGTGAGGTGAGTATGCAGGCCATAGAAAAACTGGGACATTTTCAGTTTCCAGGAATTGTGTACAGATCCTTGCGACATGGGGCCATGCATTATCATGCTGAAACATGGTGGCAGATGAATGGCACGACAATGGGCCTCAGGATCTCGTCACAGTATCTCTGTGCATTCAAAATGCCATCAATAAAATACAATTGTGTTCATTGTCCATAGCTTATGCCTGCCCATACCATAACCCCACCACGGGGCTCTCTGTTGACATCAGCAAACCCACATGACGCCATATGTCGTCTTCGGTTGTGAGGCCAGATGGACGTACTGCCAAATTCTCTAAAACGATGGAGGCGGCTTATGGTAGAGAAATGAACATTCAATTTGCAATTGCATGCACCCTCAACTTGAGACATCTGTGGCCTTTTATTGTCCCCAGCACAAGGTGCACCTGTGTAATGGCATTCTGTTTAATATACCACACCTGTCAAGTGGATGGATTATCTTGGCAAAGGAGAAATGCTCACTAACGGATGTAAACAGATTTGTACATAACATTTGAGAGAAATAAGCTTTTTGTTCATATGTAACATTTCTGGAATCTTTTATTTCAGCTCATGAAACCAACACATTACATGTTGCATTTATTTTTGTTCAGTGTACAAATGAAGTAAGCCAAAGATGTGTCCCTTTATATCCTTCTCATTTATGCCACCTATATGTCATACCTGTAGTAGAACAGACCCACAAACAGTTCAGGCACCCACGTTACTATAAAAAGATTAAGGGCTCCATTCAAACCATATCAAATGAAGCGATACAGATTGCGCAATATAAATTTAAAAGTAATTTCTGAATGAGCCAACATATGCAGCATTTACCATGAATGTAGTCTCCGCCAATGCTAGAACATTGCCTTTAAAATTTATTTTGGGCTGTGGTGCCAAATTTCCACAAAAATGGATTGAATAGAGCCCTAAATAAAAAGGAAAACAAGATAACACTAGGTCAGCCCCCACCAGAAAGAGTACAGCTTCAGTGGAGTTCTTTGTCCCGTTCTGCTTCCATCACACAAACCTGACCGGTAAGTAAACAGCAATTGAAGTAAAACAAAGTGTGTCATAATTCTGAGAAGAACACTAAGGTCACGCCCCCTGTTTGGCATTTGTCAGTATTCAAACAATCCTTACATGAACCATTTTGTAGTAATGCAGCATGAATGTCATCAACCGCATCCCAAATGGCACTCCAATTCCCTATGTTTTGATTTATTTAACCTTTAGCCAGGCAAATCAGTTAAGAACAAATCCTTGTTTACAATGACGGCCTACGCTGGGCCAATTGGGAGTCTCATAGGGCAGCGCCTGGAAGCAAACCAGGGTCTGTAGTGACACCTCTAGCACTGAGATGCTGCGCCACTCAGTGTAATGCACTACTTTTGACCCCAAAAAAATAAACATTAAGAACTTACAATAAGGATGGGTACACAGGACAGTCCAGATCTCAGGAGGAAAATAACAGGATAGAATGAAGCCACGTTTGTATGTCTCATATCCAGTGCAATGCTATGGCATTCCTTAGTCTTGACATTTTCAATCAACGTAAGTTAATGCAACTGCCGGTCCAGTCTCTTTTGAATAGTCTTCTCACAATCACTGGGATGGAGAGCAGAGCACCCAAAGTCTTCGCGAGAGAGACTACTCATTGAACAACAACAACAACCTCCCCAAAAGTCAGTCAGTCACTATAAACATTTTCACCAGAAGAATCACTGCTGCTATTTCAATGACAACTTTTCTAGTAAAAACAAAATATCCCTTCTTGGTGGTTGCAGAGCAGGGCAGGAGTTGACTACAGGCAGAGAATGGAGCAGAGCTCTCTCTGTGTTTGGATATGTGGTATAGCTCCATCAGTCCAGCCTGTCCTGGGGTGTATTCATTACAAACCAAATGGACTTAAACAAGGAGGGACTAAATTAACTTGTCCAATAAGAAACCCTAGTTTTTATTCTACATTACAAAACGTTCATTTATATATATTTTTGCACTAATGAATACAACCCTGGCCAGTGAGCCTCCAGGTTTCTCTCCCTCAGCGCTGGCCGGTGTAGGCCCGGAACCAGGAGGTGACGGAGGCGGCTGCTGAGGAGATCATGCCCCCGGCCTGGCCCACAGGCTGAGACACCTGCATGGCCATGCTCTGGGACAGGTCCATGGGCTGGGAGGGGATGTCACAGAAACGTGGGCTGGGGACCGTCTCCCAGTCTGTCCCCAGGTCTGTCTCCTCGTCCGTCACCATCTCGTCTCCACTCTCCTCCGCAGGGCCGGCCGCCTCCGGCTCCACAAACTCCATGGAGTCCTCCAGGTCTGCAGTCACCTCGTATGGACCCGTCCTGCACAGAGGGAGGAGATTGCATCCTAAATGGCACCCTATTCAAAATAGAATGCACAACTTTTGACCAGGGATTTTCTTACCTGCCCAGGTTCTTGTTGTCGGGAGAGACCAGGAACATGATGTTCCTCAGGGTGTGGTGAGGGTGCAGCAGCTCACTCTCAACATGCTGCAGGAGAATACACAAAACTGGTAAGTGCAGGGTGTCCACCCACTCGGCTCAGAGTGGCTGAATACGTACATTGGTGATGTAATCTCACTGTCATAAAATACATTGTACAAAGACAAATATGATTCATATTCTGAATGGTTCAGTAGGGTCTTTCTATAACATATCATTACCATTCTATCCCAAAAGTTGGATTTCGTGGCCTAATACATCTGCGACTAAGCGCTGAGCTCTGTTGACATAGCGGTGCGCTTTCTCGCAGCGACTTGAGGATTTTACATTGCTGTGGTGGTCGTCTGCAAAGTTGTCTCCGCGGATCGCAAAAAGCCAAATGAACTCAAACGGAGTTAAACGTAAAAAGCTTGCAGTACACTCATTTCACAGAGATACGCTTGTTTTTGTGAGAAATCTAAATAAGAACTGGAATGTCACTATGTATGGGTGTATAAAAAGATAATGAAATCAAACACGTATAGTAAAATACTAGGTCATGTCTCAAAATCAATACCCATCTTACCCCTATTTTGACATTTGTGGCACAAATCCCATTCAAGTCACAGGACCGATATTTACATTCACACGTTCTAAACATCGATAATTGTGACTTTGTAAAGTTTCACAATCTTTTTTATTTTTTTTTTATTTTTTTTTAGATAGATACTTTGGGATTGTTTGGACATGAGCAAAAAATGCTAAAATTTTAGCATTCGTGGCAGAAATCCCATTCAAGTCATGGGACTGATATTAGCATGTAGACACCATGCCAGGGAAAATAAACCAAAGCATGGATTTCTGTCATACTGTGCAAGCACTATGGACAAGGTAAGGAAACCAAATGTGTCATTTTGTAAATTTGGGTGAACTATCCCAAACACTGCTTCAAACTCAGAAGAGCAGCAGCAGCAGAACGGCAAGGGGAAAAAAACATAAGAGGAACCATGCTCTGTAGTACCTGTGAGAAGCAGAGGTGAAGGATGTTGGTGTTGAGCTTGGTGACAGCACGGGTGAACCTGTACCTGCTCAGGCTGTCACCACAGAACTCACTGTTGCACAACTTCTTGGGCAGATTGACATCCAGGATATGAGAGAGGATGTTGATGAGCTGGGTAGCATAGCAGAGAGCTGCACTGATGGTGTGGGCTGGGTTGATGTGGTCCAGCTCTGGAAATGAAAGCTCTTAATGATCACAAATAGCCTTGGAACAGTACAAGTAAATATTGTCAATCGTTCATCTCCAATGACAAGATGTTCCTCTCAATCAGCTAGTAGTTTCTTCTTTTGGTAAGTGTGTGGCGCTACAAAAGTATACTAAAATATATGCCCTAACTGTACTGTAGGTCACTTTGATGACAAACGTAATCATTACAGACAACGTATTTTACTAAAAAGTCCTACCTGGCCCCTCATTGGTGCTCTTGTCTTCCACCCAGCTGTAATAGGGGGAGCAGTCCCCGTTGCTAGGCAGCGTGACCCTGGGTCCGGTGATGCTAATGCTGGTTTCGCCATTCTGGTCGTCCCAGATCCAGCGCCCTGACAGGTAGGTGGTGCGACGGGCCTCAGCCAGCTCACTCACTGTGCTGGAGGTCAGAGCCAGGTCACACTCTGACAACATGTCTGCTGGGTCCCTGAGAGACAGAGAGGAACATCTCTAAAACTCTTTAACGAGTAGTTGAGAGGGCCTATACTTGATGTTTATTGTTAAAGCATCAAATCCCTGGACAGACTATTGGTCCTGTCCTTGAAAAAAACTAAAAGCTCCAAGTCACATTCCAGCCAGCCATAGAGTAATACAGTATATAAACTAAACTCAGCAAAAAAAAGAAACATCCTTTCACTGTCAACTGCGTTAATTTCAGCAAACTTAACGTGTAAATATTTGTATGAAACATAACCAGATTCAACAACTGAGACAAACTGAAGAGATTCCAGACTTGTGGGGGGGGGGGGGGGTCAAAATCAAAAGTCAGTATCTGGTGTGGCCACCATTAAGTACTGCAGTGCATCTCCTCCTCATGGACTGCACCAGATTTGCCAGTACTTTTTTTTTTTAACCTTCATTTAACTAGGCAAGTCAGTTAAGAACAAATTCTTATTTTCAATGACGGCCTAGGAACAGTGGGTTAACTGCCTGTTCAGGGGCAGAACGACAGATTTGTACCTTGTCAGCTCGGGGGTTTGAACTTGCAACCATCCGGTTACCAGTCCAACGCTCTAACCACTAGGCTACCCTGCCGCCCCCTCACTTGCTGTGAGACGTTACCCCACTCTTCCACCAAGGCACCTGCAAGTTCCCAGATATTTCTGTGTGTGTGTGTGGAGGGGGGAGAGAATGGCCCTAGCCCGCACCCTCCAATCTAACAGGTCCCAGACATGCTCAATGGGCTCTTCACTAGCCATGGCAGAACACTGACATTGCTGTCTTGCTGGAAATCACGCACAGAACAAGCAGTATGGCTGGTGGCATTGTCATGCTGGAGGGTCATGTCAGGATGAGCCTGCAGGAAGGGAACCACATGAGGGAGGAGAATGTCTCCACTGTAACGCACAGCGTTGAGATTGCCTGCAATGACAACAAGCTCAGTTCGACAATGCTGCAACACACCACCCCAGACCATGACCTTCCATCTCGATCCCGCTCCAGAGTACAGGCCTCGGTGTTGTTGTTGCCATCCTGTACCTGTTCCACAGGTGTGATGTTTGGATGTACCGATCCTATGCAGGTGTTGTTACACGTGCTCTGCCACTGCGAGGACGATCAGCTCTCCGTCCTGTCTCCCTGTATCGCTGCCTTAGGCGTCTCACAGTACGGACATTGCAATTTATTGCCCTGGCCACATCTGCAGTCCTCATGCCTCCATGCAGCATGCCTAAGGCACGTTCACACAGATGAGCAAGGACCCTGGGCATCTTTCTTTTGGTGTTTTCAGAGTCAGTTGAAAGGCCTCTTTAGTGTGCTAAGTTTTAATAACTGTGACCTTAATTTCCTACCATCTGTAAGCTGTTAGTGTCTTAACGACCATTCCACAGGTGCATGTTTATTAATTGTTTATGGTTCATTGAACAAAGATGGGAAACAGTGTTTAAACCCTTTACAATGAAGATCTGTGAAGTTATTTGGATTTTTACAAATTATCTTTCAAAGACAGGGTCCTGAAAAGGGGACGTTTCTTTATTTGCTGAGTTTATAAGAAACCCAGGGAGGTCTCTGAGGAGTAGTGGTACAGGCAATGGGAGGATAACTGATTTGACATCTGTGCACTTCCTTTCTTCTTAGGGCTGTGTGTGTCACCATATGCACATTTATTTTTGGGGAGTAAGGGAAACCATGTTGCTGATACTGATGAGGAATCGCGGGATCGCTTCCTTTACCACTTCCCACTCTCTCACAACCTTCTCGCGACCCCTGATCTCTAATCCCTCCTCAGGTCCTCTGAGATTGTGAGCACTTTAACGGAGGTCATAATTCTCAATTGATTATGTCAGGGTATTCTATTCACCCTGCAGTTGGTGGAGGGCACTCCTCAAACATTGAATAATTAGAGCAGTTTGCCAGTAGGAAGGTGTAGCAAGCTCATTGATGGCTACAAGAAGCGTGTCTGCAGTTATCTTGGCCAAAGGCTGTGGACAACCAAGTACTAGCTCCAGGTGCCAATAATTTTATCCAAGCATTTGTCTTTATTTTTTCAATTAAATTTGTAAACTTAAGTTTACAAAAATAAAATTGGATCTGCAACGTTGAAAATCCAATAAGCAACTATTATTTTTCAGCTTATTTGAAAAAAAAAATGAAAAAATAAATAAATATTGGGACTCCTTTATGAAAAATATTTGCATCCAAATATACATATATAGCCCTGCTGCATGCGGTACAGTGTCACAGTACCTCATGCACAGTGTCACTGACCTGCTGCCCTGCTTCTCCTCCTGTGTTGGGAAGATGTGAGCAGTGAGCTCCAGGATGTGTCCCTTGCGGACCTCAGCCAGGTGATCCAGACGACCCTGCAGCTCCTTGCCCTTCTTCTCCAGCAGTTCTCCCAGCCGCTGGTTGTGTCTCTCGATCTTGTCCCTCTTCTCCTGGTGGCGGCTGGCCCGCCGCTGTAGCCTCTGGCTCTCCTCCTGGGAGCGAAGCAGCAGGTCCTTACCTGCGGGTGAGATGGACGGATACTATGTTGATTAATATGTTTAATGGACGCATCCCAAATCGAAAAAGTTGGACTATATATGGAATATAATGCCACTTGGGAAGCATCCAATGTCTTCCACTATTTCAAATGTCAGGTTTCATAAAGACATACATTAAAATGTAAACACCTAGGGTCATTCGTCACTGATTTGAATGTCCGTTGGGGCCATGTAACTCACCACTCTTCACCTCTTCGTTCCCACAGCCAATGGCCTCCTTCAGCTGCTCAATCTTCATCTTGCATGACATCATCTTCCATTTCTGAATGAAACCGAACACATTACATTTGAAAATAATAGGCAGGATATTGAAACACACAGACAGAGAGGCTACATCGCGTAGGGCAAAGTAAATTAAGTTGATCATGTTCTTGTGTGTTGTCACAACTTAGCTTACCAGCTGATCTGCCTGGACCTTCTTATCCATGGCAGAAATTACCCTGGGAAAAGAGTGTAGATTTATTCATATGATTAATATAATGATGAAACATTCCTGTATGCAGAAACAATTGAAAACAAAGAGCAAAGTAGTAAGATATTATTCAACAGTCATTTTTTAACTGCAACTGGTCTTTAATTTTTTACCTCTGTTCAAGAAGATCTTTCTTCTCCGTCAGCATTTTAAGTCTTCTCAATTTTTCAGTGTATCTATAAAAAAAAATATTTAAAAGTCATGAATAACCCAATGGCATGTACATTTTTTCTGACTGCAGCTCAGCAGAATGAGTGAAGTGCCCCCAACATGTTCCAAGCACAGGAATTGAGCCAGAGAGTGGCTTAGAACTAGCTACTTTACAAAAACAAGTTGAGATTCATTTAACTATAGAAAAACTATATTAACTGCCATTTGACTACTAGCTAGTCATATAATTCTGGAAACATGATAGAACATGCCAATGTAAGTAAAGTATTAGGCCAATGACCCTTCACGACTTCACTAACAAAGAGCCGTGACACCACGTGTCACGACAGTTATTTTTAGTTTCACTACGTTAGCTACGTGTTATGTTCCCCAAACAGCCCGACTGGGTGTAACGTTCCATGGTTCTCTTGTAAACAAACTACCTTGCTAGCCAGCCAACTAACGACCTGGTGTTAAGAGCTAACGTTTTGTTTATGGCAATGCTAGCTTCTTGTAAATAAAGCTAGCCAGCTATCATGTTTGTTCGATTGTTGAGTGCTAAAATGAATCTTAGCTGATGATGCCGAATAAGTCGTCATCAGTGCCATTACTTAGAGCCGTGTTTTGAAGTTAGTTAAATGTTAACACGCACAGTTCGGGGTTTCTACCGTCGAAGTACACGAAATCCCCTGCCTGGATGCATCGGGCACAAGTCAGCCTGCGCCTGGCGGTGTTGCAGAGAGGGCATCTCTCCACTGCGACATACAGACCCTCCGCGTCGTCCACCGACTCCACCATCAGTGATCCAGGGGAACCTGCGGTGGTTGTGGTGTGTAGGTGGTGCGAGCGAAGTGGTGGCCGAGCACCGGGCAGTGCTCCCAAAGTCCCTTCGCTAGGGCCGAGGGCTCGGACTTCGCTTCCCGCTGAGGATGCCATAGAACTGCCGTTCAAGCGCTAGCTTACCTAGCAAAATGACTGCTACTCTGACTAACTACCTACATAACTACTAGTATACTGTCGGACACTCTTCGTTACTTCTTGTAAACGTTAAGGGTATGCAGTCTTCATTTTCGGTTATTTGGCAAAGACGGCTAATAGCTAACGTTAGCTAGCAAACTGTGTCACTGTTTTTTTGCGTGACAAGGTTTGTTTATGTACGTATGGTCACGTGACCACATATCATCTGAGTCTATGCACAGATCTGTTTACTTTTGAATGTAGCTGATCTTTGGTTTTATATGGTCTATGCTACATATGGATATAATATTTGCTGTATGGCAGGGATAGACAACTTCGATGGTGGTAGGGGGCACAAAAAACAACTCCTCACCAAATTGCGAGCAAAACATTACAGCAGCCACCCAATTTTTACCAGTTTCTAAACCCAAGAGGCGCAACATCGCGAGACTTCTGGGAACGCTTGCGAAACAGACCAAGCAGGCCAGTCCGTGGTTTGGGAAGTAAATGAGAGAAAGGAAACCTAGATTCGAGCCAATGTTCAATTACTTCAAACTTGCCATTACTCTAACCTCGTGAGTGACAGACGCACGTTTTCGTCAAAAACGACTTTAGACTGAAGGGGTGCCTTTCATTTTGACGGGCTGCATATGCGCAGTTCGGTGCGAGTCGACCGTCAGCCACCATGACGTGTATATAGGCATGAGTTTTAGCCACAGAACAATTCGATTTTTAGAGAGGTTTAGTTATAAAAAAATATGTAAAAAAATAAGCTTTGGTTTAGCAAGCCAACGTCGCAATCACAACGTCTAAAAGTGTGATCGGGGATTTCTATTGGAGAAGCAGTTTCAGCCCATTTTCATACTGCAGCTACTGTCTTTTGTGCAATGTTACATTCTGCATTTTTGCCATGGTGTAAAGAAAATGTTGCAGTTTTAAAGCAAGTTTGCTGTAATTTGACACATTTTGACATGGGGTAGAGAGGAATATTTGCAGGTTTTAATGATATCTTTAAGAGAGACTAACATCAATGGGACCCCACAGCCTGTAATTCAATCATGATTACTACATTTAGAAAGCTGGCCGCTAGACTAATTTACCAATCTAAATAATTTTAGCTGACATGGGCTAATTGAGTGACTGACAAACTGCTGATGCCAAATCAAAGTTTGTCACGTGCGCCGAATACAACAGGTAGACCTTACAGTGAAATGCTTACTCACAGGCTCGAACCAATAGTGCGAAAAAAAGGTGTGGGTAAGTAAAGAAATAAAACAGTAGAAAGACATTTGAAAATAACAGTAGCAAGGCTGTATACAGACACCTGTTAGTCAGGCTTATTGAGGTAGTATGTGCATGTAAGTATCGTTAAAGTGACTATGCATATGATGAACAGGGAGTAGCAATAGCGTAAATAGGGGTTGGCGGGTGGTGGGACAATGCAGATAGCCCGGTTAGCCTATGTGCGGGAGCACATTGAATTTCACCTTGTTTATTCTAATATTCTCTCTTGCAACAGTAAATTGGACATTTATCTGAGGGCCTTCAAATGAGGGGTGGCGGGCTTGTCAGTTGCTTATACCTGCTGTAAGGAGATGGTTACTTTACATTACATGTGGATGGGATCAGTGTAACTCACACCTGTAATGTACACTCTGATATGAAAAAGAGCATGTTTTATTATTACGAGCTCTAGAAAACCCTGTAGGTATCTCCACACAGTTGACTACAATTCCAATGCGGTTTTAAATGTTAGTAATCATCACTTGCAAAACTTTTTAAACATGCGGATATTGCCCTTTAATATCAACGAGAAAGGTTTTCACACAAAAAAATGCACTTACTGCAGTAGTTTGAACTGATCCATATGCTGTGTGTGCATCGTTGACGAACTACACTTCCGAGTTACGCTTACGCAGGTGTTCGGAGCACACTAGATAGCTAATTAGCACAGGTGGCTGCCTGTAAATAAGCGCTGTAATATGGCCACGCGGGAACCCTAACCCTATAAAGGTGTGTAGTAATTGAACCTTTTGGATTTAGAAAATATTTTTCTGATATGTTTCCAAAATCGTACCGCAAGCAATGTGTTCGAACGAGCGTTTGTGCTCTTAACCAAACTCCCCGGCCAGAAGATGCTGTCAAAGATTTTTATAAATAATTCAAGATTTACCACAGCCTGTCGTTTCCAATGGGAGCAAATTAATCATCGTTGGCAGAACAAGCAAGGTGGGCAGAGCCAATCACGAGCTAGTAAGATCCCATTGGCTCGTTCTAGCGTGTATTTGCATATTTTCGTTAGGGAACACCTACTCTGTGAAGTGCGCCAGTGCAATAACCCAATTCACCCTTGCATTCCTTCTAAACAATGGATTTAAATTTTTACACTTTGGCAAAGGGTAAAGTCTACAAAAATGTGTCAACTCTGTTCGTAACAGATTGTTGTTTTGGGAACAGAAATTGTATTGAGATAAAGTTTCATCCATGAGAAAATTTGCCGAATGTCGGCCAAAATTCACTCACCACCATATTTGGTGGCAAGTAGAAATGCCAACCGGATGCTTCAGATTTATACATCTGTGATACTATCATCAATAGGCGCTAAATGTGCTTAGCGTCTACGAATGGGTTAGATGTATTACATGCAAACTTTGCTTTTATTAATTTCTCTGAGATGGTCAATATTACATTACAGATTCATCCATCCACCATTACAAAATTATAAAAGTACATAAGTGCACTATACACACTTTCCACAAGTATAGCCAACACTCAAAATGATTTTTTTTTGACACCTTCATGTTTGTAAATAAAGATTCATTCATTCATAGATTAATTTTATTCACCCATATCAGCATTAGAATTGCACTACTTATTGCTTTCTGAATCCTTTCAGAATGGGGTAGATGTTCTCAAAGGCTTCATAGATCTCTCCACGTTCCTTAGCCCCTGAAAGAAAATGTACAGAAGATCTGGTTGCATTTTGTTAGTGGAATCTTTACAATGTAAAAAGCAAGCATCTGATGCATGTCAACATAGCATGGTGGTGTGTGGAAGTCAGAGAGAACACCAGTGGTCAGCATACATACCTGTCAGAACCACTTTTCCAGACACAAAGATCAGTAAGACAATCCGTGGTTTCACCATACGGTAGATCAAACCAGGAAACAGCTCTGGCTCATAACTAGAGGGCCCAAAACCACACAGTTAGTTAAAGGGAGCCATTTAGAAATATCTAAATATATGGCTCTGGTTACAGGAGAATAGGTTGCTCAGGTCTGGAGTATATTTGACTATGAACATTTAATACTGGGAATCCTCTGAATATCAGTAGGTCGGGTAGAGTAAGCTATTATGAAAACCTTTAAATTAAACCTATTTGGGCTTAAACTCTACAAAAGAAAATGATAGTGGAGCCGCAACAGCACTTCTGTGCAAGGGTGTTTATTTACACAGTGGAAACAAAACATGAATACTGCAGCACTAATATACATAGTGTCAAATAAAATAGATTGTTGCTCATGTATGGGGTTGGAAGGCCTCAAGCTCTTTTAATTGTCAAAGTATTCTTCTTAACTGTACACTAAGCATTTTACTTCCCCCCTCCCCTGTAAAAAGGAATTAATAAAGGAAAACATAAAACTTCCGCATTCAATCAACATAATGGACAGAATTTCTCTGACTAAAGGGGGTCAGTACTTTACAAAGCAGACACTCAATATGTCACAGTGAGTGTACCTGCTGAACTGCTGATGAGTCAGCACCAGACCCTCCAGCCGAATGGGAAAGCAGACATCACAACTCCCCACCATGTTCTGGATCTTGAAGTCCAGGAATTTGGCGGGAAAGCCCAATTTCTGCACCACACGAGCATACTTGCGGGCAGCCAGTCGAGACTGCTCCTCGCTGGCAGAATAGACAGCAAAAACAGAGGAGTTGCTTGAGGAATGAGGGGATCATCTTTATCCACTTTGGGACAAGGGCTCAATGAGCTCCCTCCCCTTTCTCCTATCCTTGAGCAATGACAGGTGCAGTACAGCAAATTATTTATTTAAATCATCTAAGAGTGGGCCCTGGTAAATGACAGAGTATCAGTGTTCAATAGGGCACACCGTAACAAAACATCTTGCAACAGAAAATAAACATGTGCTTTTATTGGACAAATTCAGGTTATATGTCCCTGTTTCTTAACACTTTATTTTCTACTGAACATGACTATGGTTCATGGTGTCTGGTGAACTGTTCTCCCTCCTCACCTCTTGGCTCCTGTGCAGACCATCTTTCCGGAGCTGAAGATGAGTGCTGTGGTCCTAGGTTCCCGTATTCTCATAATAACAGCAGCAAAACGCTGAAACAGAGTACAATGCCCACATCATGGCATGACACCACCATATTGACTTAAACATTGTCTGGGCTGGGCGTACTTTGATTACCTTGGGGTTGTACTCAGCGTTTCTGGCTTGAAGAGCGATGGATTTCAGGTCCAGTGGGCAAGCCAGATTCACTGTAGATACAATATTCCTGCACATAAACAACAAATGGGCTCACTTGCTTGCACTCATCAATATATAGAGACTAAACAACTAGGAGGCCTTTTGAAATGGTACCCTATTCCCTTTATAGTGCACTACTTTTAATCTGAACCTATCCTGGCCAATACCTGTATAGTGCACTAATTCATTTCCTAGGGTCATATTAATTAGCGCAAACCATAGCTAAACAGAAAACAGAAACCATTTAGAGCATTTGGTGTAAACGGTTTACGTTGCACTAATGGATGGGATCCTGGTTATCGTAACATCCATCACGCACTGTAACATGGGGATTATTCCAGAACTCTCAGCCACTGGAGTCATGGGGGTCATAGGCGTCATGGGACAGAAGGTAGAGCCTCCCGTCATGGCCGACTGGTTAGGGTCAGTCTCAGCAGACTCCTCAGGCCTGTAGCCATCGAACACGCGGTCTTGTGTCATGTTAGCATTAGTAGCAGCATTTCCACAGGTGTCCTCTGGCAGGTCATCAGGCAGGAAGCTGAGATCCAGATCCTCCCCGATGTCCTTCTCTGGTTGGCTCAACGAGGAGAGAAAGGATGGGTCCTGGAGCTGAGGGGCGCCCTGCAAGCCCAGGTCCCCTTCAAACAGGAAGCCAGAGGCATCCTAGAAATCACACCAGAGAAGAAAAAAATAATGAGTGGAATTAGATGCATCCTTTAGTCAGTTTATCTTGTGTCACTTGTCGATGAGACCAAGTGGAAAATTAGGATAAAATACCTGTTGGTTGAAGTCATTTCAAATCAAATGTTGAGGTCAATTTTGTTAATTTTACTGAAAGATAATCAGACTTCTTTCTGTTCACCCTGGCAATCAGGACCACTGGCTACTTACTGGTACATTTCCAATTGGGTCATCAAAATAACTCTCCAATGCTGAATCTTCATCCATGATTGATCATGTAGGAACAGAGCCAGGATTTTTTTAGCAACAAGTGGGAGCCTAGGGGGCGTTCATTGACTGACAGGCGGCTAAATTGGCTACAGGTGTGAATGTCTATGCCCTACAGGAGTAGCCTGTTTCTGATAACTAGGCCACAGTACATTGTGCGCTGAGAATGATAATATTATAATGAACCACAGTAGGGATTTAAAAGTTTTGTTGCTCACCTGATTCTCATGCTATTTTGAGAAATAAATAAAAAAATATACAATTATAATATTCAAGTCTGTCAGCAGAAGAGGGAGACAACTTGAGATGAACCTTAGAAATCATTTTGTAGAAGTAGACCGATGCATGAGCATTACAGGAGGTAAACAACTATGTACAGGAGGTAAACAAATATGGAATTACTGTATTTTAAGATTTCTACACATACCGTCTAATATTACATATCTTTTTTTCTATAAATAATGTTCCTTGGGACGTTTAGAATATTGAATTAGCAGAATTAGCCCCCAAATATGATACTTTTAAACTGAATTGCTTTAACGTGCAATGTAATGGCAGAAAATATAGATGCAGTGAAAAGGTGTCAGCGACTTTCCTCAGGAGGCACATGAGTTAAAACGTTAAAAAAGGTGACATTTGTAAAACTGGACAATCCTTTGCAAGCTACCCACTGAAGCAATAATATGAAATAAATCGTGTTCCTTCTATCTCAATAGATTCCCACGATATGAGTTATATTACCCATAAAACCTAGCAGTCAAACATGGAAATGATTCCAATCATTTTTTCACCATAAATATTTCCCATTGGGGATTTTTAGAAACACGTCAAATAAGAGCTGTGTTTCGTGTAGACTTACCCTGTCGTGACATTTTGATAAGAGTGTAAATCTCTCTAGAACAACGTGACTTTTATCAATATATTCACCTGTAATTGACCCTCAAATGAAATGCTAATTAGCTGCTAATGTGGCTATTATAAAGAACTACAAATGCCATAATGATCTGGACAAGACTGACGAATCGAGGCAAATGTAAGAATCTCTGGATTAACTATTTTAGCTAAATGTAGTAGTTAATAATACCTGTTAGCAAAGGTGTCAGCTAGAGATGATGTGCAGGACCTTGCAGGGATTTGTACTTTTGCATGATATCTACTTTGATGCTAATTAGCATTTTCGAATCTGAGAGTAAATAGATCCGAATATATTGATAAAACTCACCTTATCCGAAAGAGATTGACAGGGTTATCAAAACGTCACATCAGGGTAAGACTACATGAAACAAAGCCCAAGTGCTGTCCCCACTTGCTTCAAGATGTCTACCATTGTTCATGTACCCAAGAAAGCAAAGGTAACTGAACTAAATGAAATGATGAAGTGCTTTGAGAGGCTAGTTAAGGATCATATCCCTACCTGACACCCTAGACCCACTTCAATTTGCCTACCGCTCAAATAGATCCACAGACCCTATCCCATCTGGACAAGAGGAATACCTATATACAGTGCCTTGCGAAAGTATTCGGCCCCCTTGAACTTTGTGACCTTTTGCCACATTTCAGGCTTCAAACATAAAGATATAAAACTGTATTTTTTTGTGAAGAATCAACAACAAGTGGGACACAATCATGAAGTGGAACGACATTTATTGGATATTTCAAACTTTTTTAACAAATCAAAAACTGAAAAATTATTCAGCCCCTTTACTTTCAGTGCAGCAAACTCTCTCCAGAAGTTCAGTGAGGATCTCTGAATGATCCAATGTTGACCTAAATGACTAATGATGATAAATACAATCCACCTGTGTGTAATCAAGTCTCGTATAAATGCACCTGCACTGTGATAGTCTCAGAGGTCCGTTAAAAGTGCAGAGAACATCATGAAGAACAAGGAACACACCAGGCAGGTCCGAGATACTGTTGTGAAGAAGTTTAAAGCCGGATTTGGATACAAAAATATTTCCCAAGCTTTAAACATCCCAAGGAGCACTGTGCAAGCGATAATATTGACATGGAAGGAGTATCAGACCACTGCAAATCTACCAAGACCTGGCCGTCCCTCTAAACTTTCAGCTCATACAAGGAGAAGACTGATCAGAGATGCAGCCAAGAGGCCCATGATCACTCTGGATGAACTGCAGAGATCTACAGCTGAGGTGGGAGACTCTGTCCATAGGACAACAATCAGTCGTATATTGCACAAATCTGGCCTTTATGGAAGAGTGGCAAGAAGAAAGCCATTTCTTAAAGATATCCATAAAAAGTGTTGTTTAAAGTTTGCCACAAGCCACCTGGGAGACACACCAAACATGTGGAAGAAGGTGCTCTGGTCAGATGAAACCAAAATTGAACTTTTTGGCAACAATGCAAAACGTTATTTTTGGCGTAAAAGCAACACAGCTCATCACCCTGAACAGACCATACCCACTGTCAAACATGGTGGTGGCAGCATCATGGTTTGGGCCTGCTTGTCTTCAGCAGGGACAGGGAAGATGGTTAAAATTGATGGGAAGATGGAGCCAAATACAGGACTATTCTGGAAGAAAACCTGATGGAGTGTGCAAAAGACCTGAGACTGGGACAGAGATTTTTCTTCCAACAAGACAATGATCCAAAACATAAAGCAAAATCTACAATGGAATGGTTCAAAAATAAACATATCCAGGTGTTAGAATGGCCAAGTCAAAGTCCAGACCTGAATCCAATCGAGAATCTGTGGAAAGAACTGAAAACTGCTGTTCACAAATGCTCTCCATCCAACAGCTCGAGCTGTTTTGCAAGGAGGAATGGGAAAAAAAATTCAGTTTCTCGATGTGCAAAACTGATAGAGACATACCCCAAGCGACTTACAGCTGTAATCGCAGCAAAAGGTGGCGCTACAAAGTATTAACTTAAGGGGGCTGAATAATTTTGCACGCCCAATTTTTCAGTTTTTTGATTTGTTAAAAAAGTTTGAAATATCCAATAAATGTCGTTCCACTTCATGATTGTGTCCCACTTGTTGTTGATTCTTCACAAAAAAATACAGTTTTATATCTTTATGTTTGAAGCCTGAAATGTGGCAAAAGGTCGCAAAGTTCAAGAGGGCCGAATACTTTCTTTAGGCACTGTACCTGTTCCTTGACTATAGCTCAGCATTCAACACCATACTACCCTCCAAGCTCATCATTAAGCTTGGGGCCCTGGGTCTGAACCTAGTCCTGTGCAACTTGGTCCTGGACTTCCTGATGGGCCACCCTCAGGTGGTGAAGGTAGGAAACAACACCTACACTATGCTGATCCTGGGCCCCACAAGGGTGCTTACTCAGCTCCCTCCTGTACTCCCTGTTCACCCTTGACTGCGTGGCCACACACACCTCCAACTCAATCATCAAGTTCTGACGACAACAGTAGTAGGCCTGATTACCAACAACAACATAACAGCCTACAGGGAGGTGAGGGCCCTGGCAGAGTGGTGACAAATAACCTCTCAATCAGCGTCAACAGAACAAGGGAGTTGATCGTGGAATTAAGGAGACAACAGAGAGAGCACGCCCCGATTCACATCGACTGGACTGCAGTGGAGAAGGTGAATAGCTTCAAGTTCCTCGGCGTACACGTCAATGACAATCTGAAATAGTCCACCCCCACAGACAGTGTGTTGAAAAATGCAAAACAGCACCTCTTCAAGATCAGGAGGCTGAAAAAATTCAGCTTGGCCCCTAAGAACCTCAAAATCTTTTACATATGTACAATTGAGAACATCCTGTCAGGCTGTATCACCGCCTGGTACGGCAACTGCATTGCCCGCAACTGCAGGGCTCTCCAGAGGGTGGTGTGGTCTGCCCAACGCATCACCGGGGGCACACTGCCTGCCCTCCAGGACACCTACAGCACCCGATGTCACAGGAAGGCCAAAAAGATAATCAAGGACATCAACCACCCGAACCACGGCCTGTTCACCTGGCGATCATTTAGAAACTGAGGTCAGTATAGGTGCATCAAAGCTGGGACAGAGACTGAAAAACAGCTTCTATCTCAAGGCCATCAGACTGTTAAATAGCCATCACTAGCCAGCAAACACCCAGTTACTCAACCCTGCACCTTAGAGGCTGTTGCCCCATGTACATAGACATAGAATCACTGGTCACTTTAAATGGAACACTAGTCACTTTAATAATGGTCACATACTGTTTTACTCACTTCATGTGTATACTGTACTCTACTGTATTTTAGTCAACGCCACTCAGACATTGCTCATCCTAATATTTAGATACATCTTTACTCCATTCTTTTACTTTTAGATGTGTATTGTTGTAGATTACTAGATACTACTGCACTATTGGAGCTAGGAACACACAGGCATTTTGCTGCACCCGTAATAACATCTGCTAAATATGTGTGTAACCAATAAAATTTGACTTGATTTATTTGAAATGTTTCTAAAATCCCCAAAGGGGAAAAATGAATGGTGGAAAAAACGATTGAAACCATTTCCCTGTTTGACAGCTAGGTTTTATGGGTATTATGATACCTCTACTGTGGGGCTCTAAGTGCCAAATCAAGAGCAACCCCCATCCCTACTTGAGTTCTTCTTCTCCTTCAATATCATAGCGGTTTGCATACAAGCGCCATGCTCTACCAACTGAGCCACACGGGACAAATTCAATGTCCTAGGCGCAATCAAGCAAACACCACCTCTTCCTTCCTAATCCGACCTTTGAGTCTTGGTCCACCGACCTTTCTTTGGAGGGCATATTAATGCCGGCCATTGGGCTCATAGTCCATCACTTCTGCCACACATATATCAAAATGGCTCTTATCTTACATTTGGCCTCACCTTCAACTAGTACAGTACTGCCCTTTACTACAATAGTACTGTCTTACTACAACTAGTACAGTACTGTCTTACTTCAACAAGTACAGTCTTACTACAACTAATATTGTACTCTCTGTTACTACTAGTACTGCCCGCTACTAGAACTAGTATTGTACTGGTGGTTACAAGAACTAGTACTGTACTGTTACTACAACTAAACTCAGCAAAAAAGAAACATCCCTTTTCAGGACCCTGTCTTTCAAAGATAATTCTTAAAAATCCAAATAATCCAAATAACTTCACAGATCTTCATTGTAAAGGGTTAAAACGCCGTTTACCATGCTTGTTCAATGAACCATAAACAATTAATGAACATGCACCTGTGGAACGGTCGTTAAGACACAAACAGCTTACAGACGGTAGGCAATTAAGGTCACAGTTATGAAAACTTAAGACACTAGAGGCCTTTCTACTGACTCTGAAAAACACCAAAAGAAAGATGCCCAGGGTCCCTGCTCATCTGTATCAACGTGCCTTAGGTATGCTGCAAGGTATGAAGACTGAGGGCAAAAAATTGCAATGTCCGTACTGTGAGACCCCTAAGAAAGTGCTACAGGGAGACAGGGCGGACAGCTGATTGTCCTCGCAGTGGCAGACCACGTGTAACAACATCCGAACATCACACCTGTGGGACAGGTACAGGATGGCAACAACAACTGCCCGAGTTATACCAGGAACGCACAATCCCTCCATCGGTGCTCAGACTGTCCGCAATAGGCTGAGAGAGGCTGGACTGAGGGCTTGTTGTAAGGTAGGTCCTCACCAGACATCACTGGCAACAAAATCGCCTACAGGCACAAACCCACCGTCGCTGGACCAGACAGGACTGGCAAAAAGTGCTCTTCACTGACGAGTCAGTTTTGTATTACCAGGGGTGATGGTCAGATTTGCGTTTATCGTTGAAGGAATGAGCGTTACACCGAGGCCTGTACTCTGGAGCGGGATCGATTTGGAGGTGGAGGGTCCGTCATGGTCTGGGGCGGTGTGTCACAGCATCATCGGACTGAGCTTGTTGTCAATGCAGGCAATCTCAACTCTGTGCGTTACAGGGAAGACATCCTCCTACCTCATGTGGTACCCTTCCTGCAGGCTCATCCTGACATGACCCTCCAGCATGACAATGCCATTATGCATACTGCTCGTTGTTCTGTGCGTGATTTCCTGCAAGACAGGAATGTCAGTGTTCTGCCATAGCCAGTGAAGAGCCCAGATCTCAATCCCATTGGGCACATCTGGGACCTGTTGGATCGGAGGGTGAAGGCTTGGGCCATTCCCCTCAGAAATGTCTGGGAACTTGCAGGTGCCTTGGTGAAGGAGTGGGGTAACATCTCATAGCAAGAACTGGCAAATCTGGTGCAGTCCATGAGGAGGATATGCACTGCAGTACTTAATGCAGCTGGTGGCCATACCAGATACCGACTGTTACTTTTGATTTTGACCCCCCTTTGTTCAGGGATACATTTTTCCATTTCTGTTCAGTTTATGTCTCAGTTGTTGAATCTAATGTTCATACAAATATTTACACATGTTAAATAAACGCAGTTGACAGTGAGAGGTCGTTTCTTTTTTTGCTGAGTTTAGTACTGTCGGTTACTACAACTCGTACTGCCTGTTACTACAAATAGTACTGCCTGTTACTACAAATAGTACTGCCTGTTACTACAACTAGTACTGCCTGTTACTACAACTCGTACTGCCTGTTACTACAAATAGTACTGCCTGTTACTACAAACAGTACTGCCTGTTACTACAACTAGTACTGCCTGTTACTACAACTAGTACTGCCTGTTACTACAACTAGTACTGCCTGTTACTACAACTAGTACTGCCTGTTACTACAACTAGTACTGCCTGTTACTACAACTAGTACTGCCTGTTACTACAACTAGTACTGCCTGTTACTACAACTAGTATTGCCTGTTACTACAACTAGTATTGCCTGTTACTACAACTAGTACTCTACTGCCTGTTTCTATAACTTACACAACTTATTGAGTCTGTGAGGAGGATCACATAACTTTTTTTTCTTCCTTAGTGAATTTCAGGTATGACATCAAATACAGCTACTTCCAGCTGGTGGAGTCCCTGTCTGGAGCTGTGGGGCCGCTTTGACATCACATTCAATTAGTCTGATAATATACCAGCAAATGTCTGTATGGCTGTGTCTCAAATGGCATCTTATTCCCTTCGATAGGTAACATCCCTAATGGCCTCTTATTCCCTTCGATAGGTAACATCCCTAATGGCCTCTTATTCCCTTCGATAGGTAACATCCCTAATGGCCTCTTATTCCCTTCGATAGGTAACATCCCTAATGGCCTCTTATTCCCTTAGATAGGTAACATCCCTAATGGCCTCTTATTCCCTTAGATAGGTAACATCCCTAATAGCATCTTATTCCCTTCGATAGGTAACATCCCAAATGGCATCTTATTCCCTTCGATAGGTAACATCCCTAATGGCATCTTATTCCCTTAGATAGGTAACATCCCAAATGGCATCTTATTCCCTTAGATAGGTAACATCCCAAATGGCATCTTATTCCCTTAGATAGGTAACATCCCAAATGGCATCTTATTCCCTTCGATAGGTAACATCCCAAATGGCATCTTATTCCCTTCGATAGGTAACATCCCAAATGGCATCTTATTCCCTTAGATAGGTAACATCCCAAATGGCATCTTATTCCCTTCGATAGGTAACATCCCAAATGGCATCTTATTCCCTTCGATAGGTAACATCCCAAATGGCATCTTATTCCCTTCGATAGGTAACATCCCTAATGGCCTCTTATTCCCTTCGATAGGTAACATCCCTAATGGCCTCTTATTCCCTTCGATAGGTAACATCCCTAATAGCATCTTATTCCCTTAGATAGGTAACATCCCAAATGGCATCTTATTCCCTTCGATAGGTAACATCCCAAATGGCATCTTATTCCCTTAGATAGGTAACATCCCAAATGGCATCTTATTCCCTTCGATAGGTAACATCCCTAATGGCCTCTTATTCCCTTCGATAGGTAACATCCCTAATAGCATCTTATTCCCTTCGATAGGTAACATCCCAAATGGCATCTTATTCCCTTCGGTAGGTAACATCCCAAATGGCATCTTATTCCCTTCGATAGGTAACATCCCAAATGGCATCTTATTCCCTTCGATAGGTAACATCCCTAATGGCCTCTTATTCCCTTCGATAGGTAACAACCCAAATGGCCTCTTATTCCCTTCGATAGGTAACATCCCTAATGGCCTCTTATTCCCTTCGATAGGTAACATCCCTAATAGCATCTTATTCCCTTCGATAGGTAACAACCCAAATGGCCTCTTATTCCCTTCGATAGGTAACAACCCAAATGGCCTCTTATTCCCTTCGATAGGTAACAACCCAAATGGCCTCTTATTCCCTTCGATAGGTAACATCCCTAATAGCATCTTATTCCCTTCGATAGGTAACAACCCAAATGGCCTCTTATTCCCTTCGATAGGTAACAACCCAAATGGCCTCTTATTCCCTTCGATAGGTAACAACCCAAATGGCCTCTTATTCCCTTCGATAGGTAACATCCCTAATAGCATCTTATTCCCTTCGATAGGTAACAACCCAAATGGCATCTTATTCCCTTCGATAGGTAACATCCCTAATAGCATCTTATTCCCTTCGATAGGTAACAACCCAAATGGCCTCTTATTCCCTTCGATAGGTAACAACCCAAATGGCATCTTATTCCCTTCGATAGGTAACATCCCTAATGGCCTCTTATTCCCTTAGATAGGTAACATCCCAAATGGCCTCTTATTCCCTTCGATAGGTAACATCCCTAATGGCCTCTTATTCCCTTAGATAGGTAACATCCCAAATGGCCTCTTATTCCCTTCGATAGGTAACATCCCAAATGGCATCTTATTCCCTTCGATAGGTAACATCCCAAATGGCCTCTTATTCCCTTCGATAGGTAACATCCCTAATGGCCTCTTATTCCCTTCGATAGGGTGCCATTTGGGATGTTACCTATGTAAATAAAGTGCTCAGTCTGAAAAACAAAGTTGAGTGTAATAAATCTGTTTTTATTCTCTGGCAGAGAGAGAAGTTCAGAGAGGGAATACAGTAAAAACACTGAGGTTGGTGCAAAACAGAAAACAGCTCACAAAATGGCTGAAAGGTGATCATTCCTAAAAGAGGAAAATGCTGGTCCATCATCTGCAGTTTAAGACAAGTAATCATCATAACATACAAAAGGTGAGATTAGAACTAGTGTCAGCTACAGGGGTACCAGTCAGTGACAAAGAGCGGGATTGACTCTTTGAAAAGCCTAGGGTACGTTCAACCATGCAATCCTACTAAGAGCCAGTCAGTCAACCTCCATTCACCACCCTTCATGCATATATACTCATGCATACAAGCAGCAGAAAGTTACAAGGTATCTGTACTACTGTCCATTGAAATACAATCCTATGTCTTAATGAAGCCTCCAGTCTGCTAGGTAACGTTACCGTTCTGAATATTGTCAATCAGATGGGGAAATACTGAATAACTAATAAACAGCAGAATAATTCATTCTTATTCTATACCATAACCCATGTCCTTTCAGGGCTCGACTGCAATTTAAAATCTTGGCGGTCTGTCCATGCACATCCATCTAGTCATTTGTACATACAATGCTTTAATCAACAGTAGAAAGGAGTTACAGGCGTGGCACTTTGAAAGAGTAGAAGAACATTGGGTACCTGATCAGACCGTTTCTACCAAGATGTGAAAGTTTCCTAACAACAAGTAACAATAACTGAGAAAATACCCAGTACTGTATACACAGGTGATTAAAATATTGTTTGAGAGCACTAGTGTATTATAGCACAGCATATCATTATCCTGACCAGAGATGAGTGGTGGGAGGTGAGTGATTGGGCTGTCTGTCATAGCAGCTGGGCAGTGATTTAGGTCCAACAGCAGAGGGCAATGTTGTGCTTGTCTGCGGCCACAATTACCATAGCAGCAGCAGAACATAAGAATTAGTCTGAGCCCTCGACTCACATACGTTACACCATTATATACACACAGAGACCCTGAAGGTTCAGTTTAGTATCCTAAGCTATTACAAATACATTAATTTGACCTATGACCATTTTGATAGGAAAAAAAGTGCTTTATATTGTTACTGTGGTGGAAATGTACCAGAGACTAGGATAAAAACATGAAGCCAATTAATGTTGAGGAATTGGTGCAGCAGAGCTCTGAAGAGCTACGAATGAAATATGTTCTGATCCTCAGGTAACCCAACACTAAGATGTCTCTATTCATTGTCACCAGAGAACACTTCTACTCAATGTCATTTGATTCCCACAGCAGTAGATACATTTCAGTAGTTGCCTTTTGATTACAATTCAATATTATTTTGGTATTGCCTAACACATTTAGAACCATGAAAAGATGGTTTTGACTTAAGGCACCCATTTCCTTGGAACATTTGTATTATTACTGGGAACACAATTCACACGTTTTATAAAATCATCCAGTAGAGTTGAAGAACGAGGAGACTCAGTTGATACTGTATATCTTCAAGGTCGTCTGTTTTTTTTTGCATGTTGGTCCCCCACTGATGACCTAGCTCTGGCACAAAACATACTGACACCACTATCAAAACAAACTGTACAACAAGAGGCTGAAAAACTCTTTGTAACATGGACCTTTTACAACATAATAAATACAACCACACATCACACACAGACAACAGGGCCTCTCAAAACACAATGTATGAAATCACCCACTAAAACATTCTGTCTGATAATCTGTCTTCTAAGACTTGGAAGGGTCTTGTGTTCCACTTGTAGTTTTGAGGAGGCGATGACCTGGTCCAACGTGTTGGTGGATGAGAGCCCTGGTTGGGACAGGGACACCAACACAGAAAGTTGAAATTGTAGCGATCACAATTGTATTGACTGGGGTCAGGAAAGGTATTGAACAACACCACAATTCGATTCTCAAAAATGTTCTGCTACTTCTACCCAAAATGATAGCCCGTATCAAATGTAGCAACTATTCATATTTCCTTAATCTTGGGAAGATCTAGAGTATGTAACAAAGGGCATAACCGCTAATTACTTATGTATTAGCCTCAGGCTAAGTTACTTAAAACAAAGTAGCAGGGCACAATATTTGGCAACATGGGTAAATAAAACAAGTGGTTGTGAGAGTGCAGTTATCGGGTAGGTGACACACAGAGGGAGGAAGGTTGGTGAATGACAGTCTGTAGTGCAGCTTAGCCACACTGGGAATGAATGCTGAGGCATCGATCATCCTGAGGGGTCTCCCTACAGTACCAGTATCTGTGCTGTTGGCATGTTAGTGTTATACAGTGGGCCTTTGTGCTGACTGCAAGCCTCACCATCGCGAGAGAGATAGAAGTCCTTTAACAAAGAACTTGTAAAAAATATGTCCCTCATGAATATTTTAATTTGTTCATCTTCAAAAAGTTGATTTAAATAACAAGTACTGTAGTAGGTCCACTGATCAATCAGCTCTGCAGATATTCTTGCACAATGGCTTAAAATTCTACATTTGCCAGAAGGTTTGTTGGTTCAGTCTTAAAGGGTGGGGTAAAATAAGATGCCTCTCCTTTGAGATGTCTCTAGACCTGATTGTTGTCCAGCCTCTTCTCCACAGCTTTGAGGAGGAGCTCAGAGTACTGCTCCAGCAGAGCCAGAGTCCTCTCCTCCCCTGAGCCTGATCCCCCTGTGCCTGGTCCTACAGGCCGGCAGCCCAGCGTACACAGGGAGCCTCCTGCTGCCGGTTCTCCAGAGGGGGATGGTAGTGAGCTCTGGGGCAGGGAGCTCAGCTCGGCCCTCACAACCTCAAAGGCCTCAGACAGGACCCGGGCCATCTCATGCTGCTCCTGCCTGGAGGCTACAGGCACACTGTTCACCTGCAAGACACAGACATTACCACACAAATTAAGTGTATGGAACTGTTCTAAGATGTTGTTGTACATTGATTGTTGTATATCAACAGCACATTTCATCTCTGCATCTCCCAGACAGAGATAGTAGCCTTTCAGTGAGTGACTCACCATCCTGTAGAACCGGGAGGCCTTCCTAAACGAGTTCTGTAGCTCGCTGGCCAACACCTTGCACGACTCCATACTGAGAGAATCGTCTATTTAAGAGGAGAGAGTTGTGGTACATTGCTAAGGCTCGCGCTGCTTAAACCATCATAGCACAAGCAACTACAAGACAATAGGTTATTGGGCAACAGTAGGGCAATATGCCAATATAGGAAACATGTTGTCAACAATATGTAACCATAGAATTTGGTATGTTTGATCTTTTACACAAGGGACGGAAACACAGCAGGACAAGGACCATTGTTAATGAAAAGCGAGAGATGAGACCGAGAGATTAAGAGAGTGGTAGAGTGAGAGAGAGAGAGAGAGAGAGAAAGAATGAAAGCATGCCTCACCAATCGAGAGAAACCGGTTAAGTGATGGAGGACATGGACAGGGTGAAGGTGAAGAGTACATGGGGGTGGAGACAGCAGGCCACAGTGCACCAGTAGTAAAGAAGTGCTTGGTGCTGGTCAGGCCCAGACGCAGAGATGACAGGGTGAAGGAGGGAGAACGCTGGAGCAAACCTGTGTGGTCCTGGCCGGGCCCTCGTTGTGATAGCAGGTAGACCGGATTGCCCTGAAGAGACAGCTCCGTCACGGGGCTCTCCTCCTGGGTCAGGCCCTGGCTTTCCTCTGTCTTTGGCTGTTCCAGTCTGTTGTCTACAACAGGGGCCTCGCGACGCAGCTCCGCGGTGAGACCAAGCTGCTCCGCCGCAGGGCTCAGCACTGGGCTAGTCTCCCAAGGAGCAGCAGGGGAGGGGGACAGTGCAATGACTAGCTGGACGTTGTTGAAGAGCGGTACTGGTTGATTCTGTCCCTGCTGGGGCAATGAGCTAACTGGGGATCTGGGGGAGAGGTTGTCCTCTTTGACAGTCTTGGAGGAAGTAGTGGTGGTATTGGAGGTACCGTTGGGTGTGAAGACTGCCAGGGAGGGCTTGTCTGGGAGGGACTTGGAGATATCCAGGTTGAGCTGGGGCTGGGTGCTGCACGTCAGCTTGGCCTGCAGACTCTTGGTGGTTGGGTTAGGGTTAGAGCTAGCTATGAGGTTGGGGATAACAGCAGCTTGGGGCATGGCTAAACCCATCCCTGAGAGGGAGGAGGACGCCGAGGAGACCATGGCCACTGGGAAAGATGCTTTAGTACTTGGACTCTGGGAGGAGCAGCTCTGACTCTTGGTTGTTGGAGGGTTGGAGGTGTTGGAACTACTTCCAGACCCAGACTCCTCCTCAGTCACGTTTAGGTTGTCTCCCATGGACACGGAGCGGGACATCTTGGCCATGGAACTGGTGGTAGGGCTCATGTAGGAGCAGCGGGACTTTAGGCTCCTGGGCATAGTGGCTGTGCTGTGGCTGGTACTGGTGTTGTCCTGAGGCTGGGGGGAGGTGGGGCTGCAGAAAGGGGGCACGCTGGGCAGTGTGCTGCGAGGGGTGGTGGGGAGTGTCACTTGACCCTCGCTGGCCTGGGAGTGATGGAACTGGGAGTGATGGGGCAGGGGGGCCACCTCCTTGGAGGGCCGAGACAGGGTTAGAGGCATGTCTACTGGTAACAAGAGAGAGACAGAGAATAAAGGTAAATGATTAGGCTATGCAGGCCAGGGCGACAACATCTGTCTCTTATCAGAAATGTGAATATTTGGGAACAGATTTCCGAAATTAAACTAATTTGTAGCTGAATTCCTGGTGATTTCAGTATTTTTTTGGTCCGCAAGCCGCCTGCTGCCGACCAATGTTTTACACAGGTCCCTAGTGTCTGGGCTGGAGCGTGAAGTCACTAGCTCTGCTGGTCGGCTACTACGAAGCAACCTAGACGTCCGTTTTGGGCAAAAATGTGTATTTATTATGAAGTTCGATCCCCACAGTGAATTCTTTTCAAGTTTGCTACAAATCGAGATCTTTAATTAAACAGTGATCCGTTCTGACATTTTTTTTTGTCTCACAGGACCACGTGCTCACACAGACCCAATCACAGACCGGGCAGGCTACGAGGAGGCTTGCGCTCTCATGCCATAGACATAAGGTTGTTGCTCAGGCAGGATGATTATGACTACATCGACCATGATCCTTTGCTGACCAACATGAAGCAATATGGTGCGCTACAAATGTAAAAAGTTCCGGCTTCATGAGCCATCGGGAGTTTCCCATAGGGATATGTGGATGACGTCAGCGCCATCACTATCTACTGGTTTTATACCATACATAGAATATAAGACGAGGACCTTTTTAAATCATAACATTGTCCCGCAATACATTATCACAATCCCTTCCTTAGTGTCTCACCCTCAGTGTGCAGGTTCTGGACTGACTGGGACTTCCTCATGCCTGTAGTTGTAAGGTGAGAGGCTGCAACCTTGGTCACAGGGCTGACCATCCTACGGGAGTCCACTGCAGGGTTAAACAGCTTCTTCCTCAGAGGAGAGGCCCGCAGATTAAGAAACTTCTCCGTAGTGTCCACTACTTCTAGTCTCCCGGTGGGGCCCTTTTGAGAGTCTTCTGAGACCTTCCTCTGGCTATGGCCTTGGCTCTGGTCTCTGTCCTGGTTGTGGCTCTGGCCCTGGTTGTGCTCCATGAGAGGCCTCACCTGAGAGACCAGGGGCTTCACCACACCGCTGCCTACCTTCCCCTCACCACTGCTCTTAGATAGGAATGGAAAGGAGGTCCTGCTAGAAAGGACAAGTCATTCAGCTGGGACTGTTTGTCAAAATATTCAGTTGATTTAAAATGATATCTCACATTTGAGATAACCCATACTAATTTAAGTGATTTTCTTTGATCAACTAACTGGCATACCTTCCAGTGGAGCATTGGGACAGGAACTTGGAGGAGATGCTGATATTGTCAGGGGTGGCAGCTCTCGTTGGACTCACTGACAATCAGAGAGGATTAATACAATTGATACATCTGGAAAATAGTTGAACTATTACCGTGTGTGTCTTTGTAATGTGTAAACTACTATGTCTCATGTACTCCTGGCAGCACAGTCAATTTCCCTGTGTGGACAATAGTCTCTGGGTGCAGCCCAATAATATTTATTTTCTCTTGAAGTGTGCACGCGTTCACTACTTCTATTTACAAAAGCATTGGATTGGTGGAGGCAGGGGATAGTGGGAGTTTCCACCAACATGTCTTATACCAGTCAAGGAGAAAGTAACTGGGATGTAGACTGTTCTTACCTGGGTTGTTAAGCTCAGCCAGGTTGCCAAAGTGCTGTTTGAGGAAGGCCTCCTGGTCGGGGGTCTGGGGTACTACCGTCACCCCCTTGGCATCTCCCCTCCCTACGCCCCCCTCCTCTTCCACCTCCAGTTCCTCCAGGTCCAATTCAGAGGAGTTCCCATCCACACTGAGAGGCTCCGTGGGCTCAGGGTCTGACACACAGACAATTTGATTAACTAGTGGAGGTACATTGCATAAAAACGTCCACAGGGAAACTGTGTGTGAGCCCTGTGTGTGTGTGAGCCCTGTGTGTGTGTGTGTGTGTGTGTGTGTGTGTGTGTGTGTGTGTGTGTGTGTGTGTGTGTGTGTGTGTGTGTGTGTGTGTGTGTGGGGTTGTGTGGGGCTCACTCTCTGCAGGAGGCTGCTGCTGACTGTCTGGGCTGGACAGTCTGCTGTTGGAGTAGTCCACAGAGCAGGCGCTGTCTGGGCTGTGTTTGTCATGGTGGCCCTGGCTCCACTGGTTGTGGTTCTGGTACCCCTTCACACTCCTGCTGGCCCCAGGCCCAGGCAGCAGCTCCTTCACCAGGTACTCACTACAGAGAGAGAAACACACATAGTAGAGTGTAAGTTTATTAAAGTGCTAGGATGCATCCCAAATGCCACCATATTCCCTATACAGTGCACTACTTATGACATGGGTCCATAGGGAATAGGGTACCAAGTGTTACTACACAATATAACATCAATTGATAAAACATTACGCAGAGAGCATGGATTGTATTTATCATCATTAGTCATTTAGGTCAACATTGGATCATTCAGAGATCCTCACTGAACTTCTGGAGAGAGTTTGCTGCACTGAAAGTAAAGGGGCTGAATAATTTTGTACGCCCAATTTTTCAGTTTTTGATTTGTTAAAAAAGTTTGAAATGTCCAATAAATGTCGTTCCACTTCATGATTGTGTCCCACTTGTTGTTGATTCTTCACAAAAAAATACAGTTTTATATCTTTATGTTTGAAGCCTGAAATGTGGCAAAAGGTCGCAAAGTTCAAGGTGGCCGAATACTTTGGCAAGGCCCTGTAGTGAAAACAACATTCCAGACCCTAAGTATCTGGATATATGGATTAGATGGTACAGTATGTACAGTGTCTAAAGAAAGTATTCACAGTCCTTCAACTTTACCACATGTTGTTGTTTTACAGCCTGAATTTAAAACGGATTAAATTGAGATTGTTGGTCACTGGCCCACACACAATACCCCATAATGTCAAAGTGGAAGATGTTTTCTAAATGTTAACAAATTAATAAAAAATGAAAATCTGAAATGTCTTGAGTCAATATGTATTCAACCCTTTTGTTACGGCAAATCTAAATAAGTCACATAATAAGTTCCATGGACTCACTCTGAGCACAATAATAGTGTTTAACATGATTTTTGAATGACTACCTCATCTATGTACCCCACACATACAATTATCTGAAAAGTCCCTCAGTCGAGCAGTGAATTTCAAACACAGATTCAACCACAAAGGGAGGTTTTCCAATGCCTCGCTAAGAAGGGCACTTATTGGTAGCTGTGTAACAATTAAATAAACAGACATTGAATATCCATTTGAGCACGGTGACGTTATTAATTACACTTTGCATGGTGTATCAATACACCCAGTCATTACAAGAGATACAGGTGTCCTTCCTAACTCAGTTGCTGGAGAGGAAGGAAACCGCTCAGGGATTTCACCATGAGGCCAATGGTGACTTTAAAACAGTTACAGAGTTTAATGGTTGTGATAGGAGAAAACTGAGGATGGATCAATAACATTACAGTTACTCTACAATACTAACCTGAATGACAGTAAAAAGAAGGAAGACTGTACAAAATACAAAAATTCCAAAACATACATCCTGCTTGCAACAAGGCACTAAAGTAATACTGCAAAAAAAAAATGTTGCTAAGCAATTCACTTTTTATAATTAATACAAAGTGTAATGTTTGAGGCAAATCCAGTACAACACATTACTGAGTACCAATCTCCACATTTTCAGGCATTGTGATGGCTGCATCATGTTATGAGTGTGCTTGTAATCGTTAAGGACTGGGGAGGTTTTTAGAGAAAAAAGAAATGGAATGGAGCTAAGCACAGGTAAAATCCTAGAGGAAAACCTGGTTCAGTCTGCTTTCAACCAGACACTGGGAGATGAATTCACCTCCCAGCAGGACAATAAACTAAAACACAAGGCCAAATCTATGTTGGAGTTGTTTACCAAGAAGACAGTGAATGTTCCTGAGTGGCCGAGTTACAGTTTTGACTTAAATCTACGGCCTGAAAATGGTTGTCTAGTAACGATCAACAACCAATTTGACAGAACTTGAAGAATGTTGAAAATAATAATAAATGGGCAAATGTTTCAAAATCCTGGTGTGAAAAACTCTTAGAGACTTACCCAGAAAGACTGACAGCTCTCAGAGACTTACCCAGAAAGACTGACAGCTCTCAGAGACTTACCCAGAAAGACTGACAGCTCTCAGAGGACTTACCCAGAAAGACTGACAGCCCTCAGAGGACTTACCCAGAAAGACTGACAGCTCTCAGAGACTTACCCAGAAAGACTGACAGCTCTCAGAGACTTACCCAGAAAGACTGACAGCTCTCAGAGGACTTACCCAGAAAGACTGACAGCCCTCAGAGGACTTACCCAGAAAGACTGACAGCTCTCAGAGACTTTCCCAGAAAGACTGACAGCTCTCAGAGACTTTCCCAGAAAGACTGACAGCTCTCAGGGGACTTACCCAGAAAGACTGACAGCTCTCAGGGGACTTACCCAGAAAGACTGACAGCTCTCAGAGGACTTACCCAGAAAGACTGACAGCTCTCAGAGACTTTCCCAGAAAGACTGACAGCTCTCAGAGACTTTCCCAGAAAGACTGACAGCTCTCAGAGACTTTCCCAGAAAGACTGACAGCTCGCAGAGACTTACCCAGAAAGATTGACAGCTCTCAGGGGACTTACCCAGAAAGACTGACAGCTCTCTGGGGACTTACCCAGAAAGACTGACAGCTCTCTGGGGACTTACCCAGAAAGACTGACAGCTCTCTGGGGACTTACCCAGAAAGACTGACAGCTCTCTGGGGACTTACCCAGAAAGACAGCCGGAATCACTGTCAAAGGTGCTTCTACAAAGTATTGACTGAGGGGCATGAATACTTATATAAATTAGATATTTATTTAATTTGAAAGAAATTTGCAAAAATGGCTAAAACAATGTTTTCACTTTGTCATTATGGGGTATTGTGTGTAGATGGGCGAGACAAGAAATCAATTTAACACGTTTTGAATTCAGGTTGTAACACAACAAAATGTGGAATAGGTCCAAGGTATGAATACTTTCTGAAGGCACTGCATTTAGTATACAAACTACAGTATATGATATGTAGGGGCCAAGAGTCTTACCATGTCAGAGAAAATGACAGGCCCCAACTATATTGTATGTGTACTATGATAAGGCAGTGATATACATGAATGGTGTAATGGAGAGATTGTAGAGATCCAGGAGAAAAAAGGTAGAAGCTGTGTTTACCTGACGGCTCATTTATTGATTGATTAATTTGATTGATTTACCTGCCGGCAAAGCTGACCCTGTCCTCAAAGCAGTCGGGGTACAGCACTGGGCCTGTCTCTGTGTCAGGTGTCTGTGGGGAGAGCATGATGTATTTGGGCCGCTGCTGGGACCTCTGCTCAGACTCCCCCTGCAAGAAAGACAAACATGAGAAAATACTATGAATCATAAAACATCACCTGAAATAACTGAATTGGACCTCACAATCCTCAATACACAAAATATGGATGAGAGTACCCTGGTCTCATCCAACCTATTTTGTGACCCATGATTGAACATTTAGTAGTAGTAAATCCATAGGTAACACAGATGGAGTAATACATTGTCTATGAACTGTATCAAGCAGGGCCAAAGTAAGGTCAGGTGGCTGTTCCCTGTTAAATTAACTCACCCATGCAGTGAGGGGTTGCAGGCTGATGGTACTGCCCAGCTCTTCCTCTCTGAATGGGTCTCTGAAGGAGTCAGAAACAGGCTGGGTCTGGGTCTTAGTGGGGGAGGAGGGGGGCATGGCGAAGGAGTCCAGCTGTCTGAGGTCTAACATAGACTTGACCATCAGATCCATGCTGTCCATGCGTCTGCACCAGCGGCGCCGCGGACGGGGACCCCTGTCCTCAGAGTGGTGACTGCCCTGGGAGGACCGCCTGCCAAAAGAGTTCTCCTACAGGATGGATGGACACACGCACACACGAGTTGTGAGCCTACAAGGCTGGGGGCAGAGATGACTGAGGAAAGGCTGGGGGCAGAGATGACTGAGGAAAGGCTGGGGGCAGAGATGACTGAGGAAAGGCTGGGGGCAGAGATGACTGAGGAAAGGCTGGGGGCTGAGATGACTGAGGAAAGGCTGGGGGCAGAGATGACTGAGGAAAGGCTGGGGGCAGAGATGACTGAGGAAAGGCTGGGGGCAGAGATGACTGAGGAAAGGCTGGGGGCAGAGATGACTGAGGAAAGGCTGGGGGCAGAGATGACTGAGGAAAGGCTGGGGGCTGAGATGACTGAGGAAAGGCTGGGGGCTGAGATGACTGAGGAAAGGCTGGGGGCAGAGATGACTGAGGAAAGGCTGGGGGCAGAGATGACTGAGGAAAGGCTGGGGGCTGAGATGACTGAGGAAAGGCTGGGGGCAGAGATGACTGAGGAAAGGCTGGGGGCAGAGATGACTGAGGAAAGGCTGGGGGCAGAGATGACTGAGGAAAGGCTGGGGGCAGAGATGACTGAGGAAAGGCTGGGGGCAGAGATGACTGAGGAAAGGCTGGGGGCAGAGATGACTGAGGAAAGGCTGGGGGCAGAGATGACTGAGGAAAGGCTGGGGGCAGAGATGACTGAGGAAAGGCTGGGGGCAGAGATGACTGAGGAAAGGCTGGGGGCAGAGATGACTGAGGAAAGGCTGGGGGCTGAGATGACTGAGGAAAGGCTGGGGGCAGAGATGACTGAGGAAAGGCTGGGGGCAGAGATGACTGAGGAAAGGCTGGGGGCTGAGATGACTGAGGAAAGGCAGGGGGCAGAGATGACTGAGGAAAGGCTGGGGGCAGAGATGACTGAGGAAAGGCTGGGGGCAGAGATGACTGAGGAAAGGCTGGGGGCAGAGATGACTGAGGAAAGGCTGGGGGCAGAGATGACTGAGGAAAGGCTGGGGGCAGAGATGACTGAGGAAAGGCTGGGGGCAGAGATGACTGAGGAAAGGCTGGGGGCAGAGATGACTGAGGACAGGCTGGGGGCAGAGATGACTGAGGAAAGGCTGGGGGCAGAGATGACTGAGGAAAAGCTGCTACAGAAAGACTGCTGCTACTAACCCTTTTCAGTTCATGAGAGTTGTGCTTTTCATCTGAGGTGTCTGAAAAACAAACACAAAACCAATTGATATCACAATGTGTCCTGTCAACATTGTGAAGAACCACATTCTTAATACTGCAGCTATATTGTTTGCTTGTGTACATACAGTACCAGTCAAAAGTTTGGACAAACCTACTCATTCAAGGGTTTTTCTTTCTTTTTACAATTTTATACATTGTAGAATAATAATGAAGACATTAAAACTATGAAATAACACATATGGAATCATGTAGTAAGCAAAACAGTGTTAAACCCCTTCCACTGCAAATCTACCATTCCAGTGTTTTACTTGCTATATTGTATTTACTTTGCCACCATGGCCTTTTTTTTGCCTTTACCTCCCTTATCTCACCTCATTTGCTCACATCGTATATAGACTTGTTTATACTGTATTATTGACTGTATATTTGTTTTACTCCATGTGTAACTCGGTGTCATTGTATGTGTCGAACTGCTTTGCTTTATCTTGGCCAGGTCGCAATTGTAAATGAGAACTTGTTCTCAACTTGCCTACCTTGTTAAATAAAGGTGAAATAAATAAATAAAAATTGTGGAGGCAAGGTTATCTGACGCAGTACTCCATCATTCTCTTTCTCGGTCAAATAGCCCTTAAACAGCCTGGAGGTGTGTTGGGTCATTGTCTTGTTGAAAAACAAATGATAGTCCCACTAAGCGCAAACCAGATGGGGTGGCGTATCGCTGCAGAATGCTGTGGTAGCATAGTTGGTTAAGAGTGCCTTGAATTCTAAATAAATTACTGACAGTGTCACCAGCAAAGCACCCCCACACCATCACACCTCCTCCATGCTTCACGGTGGAAACCACGCGTACGGAGATAATCCGTTCACCTACTCCGAGTTTCACAAAGACATGGTGGTTGGAACCAAAAATCGCAAATTTGGACTCATCAGACCAAAGGACAGATCTCCACCGGTCTGATGTCCATTGCTCGTGTTTCTTGGCCCAAGCAAGTCTCTTCTTCTTATTGGTGTCCTTTAGTAGTGGTTTCTTTGCAGTAAATCGCCAGATTGACTGAACTTCATGTCATAAAGTAATGACAGACTGTCGTTTCTCTTTGCTTATTTGAGCTGTTCTTGCCATAATATTGACTTGGTCTTTTACCAAATAGGGCTATCTTCTGTATACCACCCCTACTTTGTCACAACACAACTGATTGGATCAAACGCATTAAGAAGGAAAGAAAATCCCACAAATTAACTTATTTTGACTGGTATTGTATGTTAAGTGAGATACCAACCTGTCTCTTCCCCTGCACTGCAGCCTGACACCATGTAAGGAGAGACCCTCTCTTCCTCATCCTCTTCTTCTATCCCCTCCTCCTCCACCTCTTTGTCACTGTCAGAGGACATGGTGACAATGGGAGGGGTGCTATGTACCTCTCTCCTGGTGCTACACAGGACAGACAGAGAATAGAACACACACTATTAGGTGACAATAGTCAAACGGAACATGTTGTATGCCTCCTAAATGGCACCGGATTAACACTTGTCTTCACTCCATCAATCAAATGTATTATGTCAATTGGCATTCAGAATATGTGTGTCTCCACTAAGTTATGTAAACGTTATGTTTGCTTTCTATGGGTATTAGCTAGCACAACACATGTTATCCCATTAACTACATACCCTTTGCCCAATGAGGAGCTAACAGCAACAAGAAAACAAACAACAACAGGAATAAGTCATATGAGTCAAGGTACTTGTCCCACATTAGTGTGTTTACATACTGCAGATACCTGAGATTACAAGGTTTGTGAAGTGGGGTCTTCTGAACTGGCTTGCCATTCTGCTTGAGGTCCGAGAGACGCTGTCTCATACTGATGGTCAGCTCCGGGGCCAGACGCCACACAAAGATACAGCTGTCACCAGACACAGTTATCATGTGCTTGCAGTCATTGGTAAACTTCATTCCAGTCACAACCTCTGTGAAAAAGAACAAAGACAAACAAATGAAAATAAGGAAATATCTGGGCACTCAATTATGGACATTTTTTTAACAAAGAAATGATTTGTGGAATTCACAGTATGAGAGGTCATTAAATGCAACGATGGACATGATGATGAAGAGGAGTTCCAGATTGTTCCTCCTTTCTGAATACACTGCTGGCTGCAGATTGTCAGTCACACATTTTGCTGTAATTCTTCTAACTAAATGGGGTAGTTTTTACCAGAGTGTCCAAACATGGTGGCCACACACTCCCCAGAGTAGAAGTCAAAGATGCTGATGTTCTTGTCTGAACAGCTGGTGGCCACATACAGCCCTGAGGGGTCTGTCTGAACCTGAGGAGCGAAAAAGACAACGGTGGGCCCATTTTTATAAACCAGCTACAGTGTTGTCAAATTAGTCTTCACAGCAACACTACATGACATGAAAACATGCAAGCCTAACCCACCTTGATGACAGTCCCATCCTCTCCTTGGGAGCCCTTGTACAGTTTCTTCTGTTTTCCGTTACTGATGTTGAAGATTCTGTTGTTAGGGGAAAGAAGTTTCAAACTAAGAACCTACAGGCACAGAGGTTCTATTCAGATCTCAACATGAAAACACACCAGCAGCTCAGTACTCCAGGAGTAAATCCCAAAGACAGTTCTGCTGTTGAAGCACCCATGGCTTTATCAGGTGATCAATCCTCTGGTTTATCAAATGTCAGCACATCTATACACGAAAATGGAGGGCAATAAGTCAATGACCTCAAGTCAGATCCGTCTGTCTATTTTACGTCCTGCCTCAGCAGTTAAGTTTTAGACTGGAAAACATTCAGATCAAGGGACTGAGTCATCTGACCTTGAAAGTTCAAGGAAACACTGGACTGTGTTGTATCAGCATATCGATTGCGCAACCAGGGCTGGTAAAACCTTGGATCATTGCTATTCTAACTTCCGCGACGCATATAAGGCCCTCCCCCGCCCTCCTTTCGGAAAAGCTGACCACAACTCCATTTTGTTGCTTCCTGCCTACAGACAGAAACTAAAACAAGAAGCTCCCGCGTTCAGGTCTGTTCAACGCTGGTCCAACCAATCTGATTCTACGCTTCAAGACTGCTTCGATCACGTGGACTGGGATATGTTCCGCATTGCGTTCAACAACAACATTGACGAATACGCTGATTCGGTGAGCGAGTTCATTAAAAAGGTGCATTGATGATGTCGTTCCCATAGCAACGATTAAAACATTCCCAAACCAGAAACCGTGGATTGGTGGCAGCATTCGCGTGAAACTGAAAGCGTGAACCACTGCTTTTAACCAGGGAAAGGTGACCGGAAACATGACCGAATACAAACAGTGTAGCTATTCCTTCCGCAAGGCAATCAAACAAGCTAAGCGTCAGTATAGAGACAAAGTAGAGTCACAATTCAACGGCTCAGACACAAGAGGTATGTGGCAGGGTCTACAGTCAATCACGGATTACAAAAAGAAAACTAGCCCCTTCACGGACCAGGATGTCTTGCTACCAGGCAGACTAAATAACTTTTTTGCCCACTTTGAGGACAATACAGTGCCACTGACACAGCCCGCAACCAAAACCTGCGGACTCTCCTTCACTGCAGCCAACGTGAGGAAAACATTTAAACGTGTTAACCCTCGCAAGGCTGCAGGCCCAGACGGCATCCCCAGCAACATCTCCACCCCGCTGATCCTCAACACTGGAGCCCCACAAGGGTGCGTTCTAAGCCCTCTCCTGTACTCCCTGTTCACCCACAACTGCGTGGCCATGCACGCCTCCAACTCAATCAAGTTTGCGGACGACACTACAGTGGTAGGATTGATTACCCCCATGACGAGATGGCCTACAGGGAGGAGGTGAGGGCCCTTGGAGTGTGGTGTCAGGAAAATAACCTCACACTCAACGTCAACAAAACAAAGGAGATGATTGTGGACTTCAGGAAACAGCAGAGGGAGCACCCCCCTATCCACATCGATGGGACAGTAGTGGAGAGGGTAGTAAGTTTTAAGTTCCTCGGCGTACACATCACGGACAAACTGAATTGGTCCACCCACACAGACAGCGTCGTGAAGAAGGCGCAGCAGCACCTCTTCAACCTCAGGAGGCTGAAGAAATTCGGCTTGTCACCAAAAGCACTCACAAACTTCTACAGATGCAAAATCGAGAGCATCCTGTCGGGCTGTATCACCGCCTGGTACGGCAACTGCTCCGCCCACAACCGTAAGGCTCTCCAGAGGGTAGTGAGGTCTGCACAACGCATCACCGGGGGCAAAATACCTGCCCTCCAGGACACCTACACCACTCGATGTCACAGGAAGGCCATAAAGATCATCAAGGACAACATCCACCTGAGCCACTGCCTGTTCACCCCGCTATCATCCAGAAGGCGAGGTCAGTACAGGTGCATCAAAGCAGGGAACGAGAGACTGAAAAACAGCTTCTATCTCAAGGCCACCAGACTGTTAAACAGCCACCACTAACATTGAGCGGCTGCTGCCAACACACTGACTCAACTCCAGCCACTTCAATAATGGGAATTGATGGAAATTGATGTAATATAATAATATAATAATATATCCCATTTAGCAGACGCTTTTGTCCAAAGCGACTTACAAGTCGGCTGGGGCCACTACTTTTACATATGGGTGGCCCTAGCGGGAAACGAACCCACGACGCTTGGCGTTGCAAGCGCCATGCTCTACCGACTGAGCCACACAGGACCCTGTAAAATATATCACTAGCCACTTTAAGACAATGCTAGTTAATATAATGTTTACATACCCTACATTACTCATCTCATATGTATATGTATTTAAACTGTACTCTATATCATCTACTGCATCTTTATGTAATACATGTATAAACTATGCCACTTTAAACTATGCCACTTTGTTTACATACCCTACATTACTCATCTCATATGTATATACTGTACTCGATACCATCTACTGCATCTTGCCTATGCCGTTCTGTACCATCACTCATTCATATATCTTTATGTACATATTCTTTATCCCTTGACACTTGTGTGTATAAGGTAGTAGTTTTGGAATTGTTAGGGTAGATTACTCGTTGGTTATTACTGCATTGTCGGAACTAGAAGCACAAGCATTTCGCTACACTCGCATTAACATCTGCTAAGCATGTGTATGTGACAAATATCTTTGATTTGTTCATGGGTCAACCAACTCTGTGCCATGGTGTGCTAACAGCACAGCAGTGGGGCATACTGCAAGGCACGATTAATGAATTAGCCAGCTAACTGAAACAACTTTACATTTTTTTGAAGCATAATTTTGAAATTGGCATGGTCTAATTTACTCAACAATCAAAAACACATATCCAAGTTAAGCTTTCTTAATGACCCAGAAAATCAATAGTTATTCCTGGTTGTTTATCAAAGTTAGCTGGCCAACTCATTGATTCTACTTTGGAGCATACCCTCTCTGCTCAGCTGGTATGCATGTCTCTCCCCATCTGACCACATGGGGTCACGCTAACAGCCTAACTGGTGCATTTTCACTGAGTGCCAGAAGGAGACCAGTAGCCACCAGCTAGCTGGCAAGCAACCACCCACAAGGCCCAGTCAGGGCCCTGCCAACCTTGTGGGGAGCTGGCAAAGTGTGAGGGCAGCCAGTCAACCATTGAGTCACACTCTTAAAGCACCGCCACTTAGTTGTATAAGGAACAAATCAGAGCCTGTTAAACAAGAGTTAAGCCCTCTAACTCTACCAGAAATAAATACACAAAAAGGCCTGGGGGACATTTATCATTCAGATGCAGTTAAAACAGCCTAGTTTCCATAGTAACGTTTAATCACTGTGCTGAAACAGCAGAGGAGCATAAGGTGTGTTTACAGTTGACTTTAAGTATCTCAAGCGGAGGGAAAGGCCTATTTGGACAGTCGTACTACGCTGCCGCGTTCATCTTATTTACACCAACTGTGTGGTTTCCAAACTGTGGAAACCACAGGGCGGGGAGGGCAGGGCACACCCCATTTATATATATACAGTACACTTTTGTGGTTACTACATGATTCCATATGTGTTATTTCATCGTTTTTGATGTCTTCACTATTATTCTACAATGTAGAAAATTGTCAAAAATAAAGAAAACCCTTGAATGAGTAAGTGTGTCCACTCTTTTGACAGGTACTGTATATATTATTTTTTCTTAAGGAACTCAGTCCGTCTTTAAACTTACTTTTGAAAGTGCTAATAGTAGAATGCACAGGGTGGAATATCCAAATTGGGTAGTGCATCATCTGTTAATCTTGTCATGTTAGTCATTGTGCACCTTAGAGAGGCGTTAATAACTTGTCAGAAATGTCCAGATCAACTAGCCCATGTCAGCTAATATTTTTCTATTTCATTTTTTTTGCCCATAGATATCAGAATTTTGTTAATCAAATATCACATGAATACACAGACATGGCAAAATGTATAGAATTGCAAGAACATTGGCGTTAAAACGGCAACATTTTCTCTCCCCCATGACAAAATGTATAGAATTACAGGAAATAATATTTAAACCTGCAACATTCTCTCCACCAACAAGAGGGGTGTGAACAGTGTGTCATGAACAGTGCTTGTGCCCAGAGAAATAGACGCGTGCACAGAAGGGGTGTGGGATGTTCCCCAATGCTGGAAGGGGGCCCCCGAGTGATAAACCTTGGGAATCCCTGGATAAATAAAGCACTATGTAATGACGCATTACTTGTGGTTAGTTGTTAACATAACTTGGTTGTTTGAAATTTCTCTGTTACGGTAGAATTTTCAGCCATAACAATTTAATCTCAGATTCATATTGTGACACCCATGGGGTATTTAGGATATAAAAGGGACTGGCCATTCAAACAAGTAGACACACGACCTGCTGGAAAGGTGAAACAGAGAGGCACATTTTTTACAAGTCTGCATTTGAAATATCAGCATTTTAAGCCAACGCTAAGCCACAATTTCTTTCAAAGCGTGTGTTATTGTCGTTGATGCAGGGTGAGGAACGTGAGTGAGAGATGTAAACACTTGAGCAGGCAAGTTGGCAGACGGAGGCTCAGGTCAGGACAGGCTAGAGAGACAGGCTTCATCAGCCAGGGGCCTCTGATCTCATCCTTCCTGTGTTTACAACACTCGAGTTAAGACTAATCCACCTGCTAGGGAGGGATGACTGTACAGGCTGACAGATTACGGAGAGGTCAAACACAAATACACTCACGTGCCAGTGGAGGCTGCTGAGGGGAGGACGGCTCATACTAACGGCTGGAATGGAGCTAATGGAATGGAGCTAATGGAATGGAGCTAATGGAATGGAGCTAATGGAACGGCATCAAAGAAGTGCTTTCTACGTGGCTGATATCATTCCATTGACTCCATTCCAGCCATTATTATGAGCCGTCCTCCCCTCAGCAGCCTCCACTGGCACGTACTCACACTCGCATACTGTACGCATACACAGACAGACTAACACTGTCATCACACACACACATTGACGCACATATACATACACCGAGAACAATAATTGAGACAAACGAGGACAAGTAGACCAGGCCCCCACCTGATGCTGCGGTCCTGACAACCAATAACAGCATACTTCCTGGTGGGGTCGATATCCATGTCGTACAGCGTTGTCTTGCGTACGATGTGGTGGGTGCGGGTAAACACGGTTCCTTCATCTGACTGTAAACGACAGGGTAAAACAACCAGAGGTTAAAACAGGTCACCACTCACTGCCACGCTAGTGCCATTAACAACACTACTGTAAATGCTCCAGTGAGAAATGAGAGCTGTTCTATTTAAGCTGTTTTGGCAGACATATTGTTACAATGAGTCATAGTATGCGTCCCTATGGGCCCTGGTCAATAGTAGCACATATAGGGACGAGGTTTCCATTTGGGATGCAGCCATATTCTAATAAACCACAACATTTATCCTTGTAGGGCTTTTGTTGCTTTTCTAGCAGTGTGCCGTGACTTCTAAAGCAGTCCACTGATTAAATGGTAGAGAATGACAATACTTTCCATCTACTTGTTAATTAGATTGTAACATTTACATACAGAGGGTTAGAATTGCACATCAATCTCAATGTGGATGAATTAGAATTTTCTCCATTTGTTACTTCATACACTGGTTCGGTTCCAAGAGTCAACCTGAAAATAGTCTGACTACTTCAGGATTAGACTATCATGTCAAAAGACTAGAAAGACTACTCCAATTCTGAATCTGAAGTTAATCTCCCGGGGACTTGGGGCATACAACAGCCAGGGGACACAGAACGCCTTAGAGGAAAAGTGTCATTATTAAATAGGCCACTTGGAGTTTAATTAATTAGCTGTAAGCAACAGGAATAGACAAATTAAACAGGGGGTGGCTGAGCCACGGTTAAGAATGTGGGTCCATGGCCAAAATATGCAGAGAGATCATGATGACATATTGCCAAGCCTTACCACAATGATGAAATATTGCCAAGCCTTACCACAATGATGAAATATTGCCAAGCCTTACCACAATGATGAAATATTGCCAAGCCTTACCACAATGATGAAATATTGCCAAGCCTTACCACAATGATGAAATATTGCCAAGCCTTACCACAATGATGAAATATTGCCAAGCCTTACCACAATGATGAAATATTGCCAAGCCTTACCACAATGATGAAATATTGCCAAGCCTTACCACAAAAGCATTAGTCCCCCTAACCTAGTTAAGCCTCCAGCAGCAGCTGTTCTAGAGCAGCGCCATTGTGTGTGTGTATTTTACCTTCTGCGCTGTGCGGAAGTAGATGCTCTTGTCAGCGCCACAGCTGATCATCCTGACCTTGCCTTCATTGGCTAAAAGAGAAGGAGCACTGTTACCATGGCAATAATAACCATGTTAACTTTAGTGCCACAATTGACACTTCCGTGACACCTTTGGAAGCCAAAGGTCTGAATTCCATAGCTGGTATAACTGTTAAAGGAGTGAGACTTGAGAGTTTGAGGTAAAGGGGGGTGGTTGGCGGGATGTTGTAAAGGGTCAAAGGTCATCTGTAAATCTCACCAGCGAATCGTACAGCGGTGATGGAAGAGGAGTGTTCATCCAGCGTCTGCAGCAGGCTGTACTCCCGCTCTGCATCCAGCACGTGGATCAGCCGGTCTCGACTCGCTGTGGCTAGCAGCTTCAGCCCTGTCACACACAACACACACACACTTAGATTTTATTCATTACCAGACACTCTTAACCAGAGGGACTTACAGTCAGTGCATTCAAATGGGTCAAAACAGCCACATATCACAGTCATTACAAGAGAAAAACCTTCTTCACACCACATATAGGCCTACATTACACTCCAGGACACTCTAGGACACGAGCAACTTACCAGCAGCCAATCCCTGTTCTCCATTTCGGTGGTGGTAAATATTTTTCATTAGGAGGTCCTTTTTGTTTTTAACAGCCATAAAGCATCTTATATCAATTAGCTTAAGAACCAATGAGCTGACGGTCACATCACATGGATATCGAAACCAATCAAAAATGGATTTGAAGCACTTCCCCGGAGTGGACTTAACTGAATTTCCAACCGGAATCATTTCAGTAAATGAAAAGCACTATCCTCTCCTTGCTGAGATTGAACGTGGATCCTGGATCTGTTAGCTTTGTGACTTTGTTAACCTTGATCCCAGCTAGATACAATAGCCCCCAATAGCCCCCCTCTTATCCATTGTAATTTAAAAGGCTAAACTGATCCTAGATCAGCACTCCTCTACTCTGAGATGCTTTGTGAATACAGGCCCAGCAGGGCAATGGCTGTTATCTGACTATTATCACCCTCTGAGTTGTTACTATCAAATCAAATTGTATTTGTCACATGCTCCGAATACAACCAGTTTAGACCTTACCGTGAAATGATTACATATAAGCCCAAAGTTTAAGAAATATAAGAGTTAAGAAAATATTCACTAAATAAACAAACAGTTTTAAAAGTAACACCAAATAGCAATAATGAGGCTATATACAGGGGGTACCGGTGCGGGGGCACCGTATACTGCAGGCAGCCAGAGGGAGTGTACTGGGCTTATTCTTAGCCCTCTCTATCTGCTCCTCTGTGTGGTGCCAACTGCCAAATGATCAACTAAGAACATCGAAATATTATCAATCCTCCTAACTTGAGAGCCACTGGATGCATCCCATATGAGACACCTATTACCTATATATAGTGTACTTCTTTTAATCAGGGCCTTTTGGAACGCACCCTGTGACAGATGTGCTGCTACTGGGGCTAGACGATGAAGTTCTGGAGGAGAGCCAAGCAGGTCTGGGACCAATGCCAGGGTACTACCACAGCCCCCAACTCACACACACACCCTCAATATGCTCTGCCTTGCTGTTCTCTGAATTGGACGGCACTTCACCAGGTCTGATAATGCCCTCTTAATAGCCCACTGAACACACAGACACTCTTTGTAACAACACATTCAAATGAGATGAAACATGGATGTGTTGATATTGTTGACCATAGCAGTAGATACAAAGATAACTTCAATAATTTTCACATTCCATTTCACAAATCTCTTATCAGATGATTTGGTTTTAATGTGTGAACCGGGAAAGTTAATTCTATAAAGCTGCTCATTTAAACTTTGACTAAGAAGAATTGACATACAGTACATTTGGACCCAACCCTGTCTCTTTATAACGTGCTGGAGCTCTGAAGTGGTTCGTTTCACAAGTCAACGGGAGGTTGGTGAAGCATCTGGCAACCAGCTGATAGTGGTTTATACCTACAGTAGTATCTTTAAACTGGTTGTCTCCCATTTCCTCCCAGAAGAGGGGAAATCTGCCTTAGCCGTATCAGGCTTGTCATGGCTTGCAAGCGAACAATAAATATCTGTATTCAGTATGAGTTAGCTAACTACACAGAAGGTGAATATGTTATTATGGTAACAATTTGCCTAGTTCAATAAAGGTTAAATAAAACATTTTAAAATAATTCTGGTAACAATTGATTGTACCCGTCTCAGGCTTGGAGTATTCCAGACACAGGATCTCTGAGTCGTGGGCCTGAACGTTCAGAATCTCCCCCATGCTCTCTAGATCGTGGATCCTGCAACAGCAAACAGAACAAAATAGTACTAGATCAGTCCTGTTATGCTCCCATAACAACACCATTTTGTTTTTGCAAGGTGCACACTGTCACAGGTCAGTCTCGCCACACACAGAGACACCGCTGGGCTGCAGTAGAATGCAGAGTAGACCGCCATCATTCAGTTTTGCGTGACAAAGTTAATTAACAAAAAATAGCCTTGGTGTTAACTGGGTCAGCATCTATCCATCCAGTGATGTGGACAGAGAGTCAGCTAGGCTGCTGCCTGAATGGACACCAGCCTACTCCAACCCCAATTTAACAAACACACATGCACACGCTCACACACACACCCTCCCAGGGGTCTAGTTAGGGAACTTCATTAGGACATAGAGGTGCTGAGTCCTGAGGGGTAGTGAAGGAAAACAAGGCTCTCTCTGGGACGGCATAGCAGGGGTACTGTACCTCAGGGTTTACCCTGATGAAGGTCTACTGACCCAAACATTAATTAGTTTAAAGGGATCCAATCAACTGTTTGTGGAGTAATCAAGAACACCTGTGTGCTAGAGTTTCTCATTCTACAACAGTTTCTTCCATAGACTTTAAACTACAGGTGTGCGAACAAACCGCTCTTTGTCTCCAACAGTACCTCAAGGTGCCGGTCCGGTCGCCCGATGCCAGGTGCTGCCCATCTGGGCTGACACACATGGTCCTGATGCCCGTCCTGGTCTCGGAGGTCTGGGGGTCAGCCTTCTCTCCGTTCCCCGAGTTGAGGCACTCTGTGTCCAGCAGGCCGGCCGTGTTGTTGTCCATGTAGATGATCTTCTGGAGGTCCTGGACAGACGGAGAGAAGGTGGGGGGTTTTTTAAGCTGAGAATTGGGGGGGGGGGGGTGCGCAACCGCGTCAGTTTCCCCCTCTTAAAGCAAAACTAAATATTTTTTTATAACTAAAACAAAATTGACCACAGTTTGTCGTTTCCAAAGGGAACACGAGTCATAGTGGGCAGAACAAGAAGGAGGTGGGCAGAGCCAAGCTAGCGATATCCTATTGGTGCATTCTAGTATACATCTGCATATTTCCGTTAGGGAACACCTACTCTGTGAAATGCACGTGTGCAATACCTCAATTCACCTTTGCATTCTTTCTAAAAAACACCATTTTTAAAAACTTTTGCAAGTCTACAAAACTTAGTCTGTTCTGTTCAGAACAGATTCTAGTTTTGGGAACAGAAAAGTGTATTGAGATCAAACGTTTAAATGATGAGAAGATTTGCAGAATGTCGGCCAAAATCCATCTTGTTCCATCTTCTCCCACTGCCAGCCAGTGGGCTTCCTCTCACTACCGTATTTGGTAGTGAGTGGAAACACGAACAGGATGCTTCACATTTATACATCCAGTGAAATATCTTTCTAATTGTTCTATCTGTGGCATAACTCAGGATTCAAAGGTTCTTGAGTAGAACTACTTTGCATCAAAACTCAATCAGCAGTCATTCATATTGAGATCAGGGTTTAGATAAAGGGTGTGTGAGAGTGAGACAGACGCACGTTGCTGATGACGTTGCGGCTAAGAGTTGTGTTGTGTCCATCAGTGTTCCAGAGCCGGACAGTATTGTCTGAAGAACAGCTGAGGAAGGAGCCTGGAGGCAGACAGGGCTGCCTGCCATCACTTACCCTGTCTGGGTACACCTGTACAGGTACAGAGGAAATGAAACATCAGCAGGAGAGATAACGTAAATATGAATCTACATACATTTTGGGTACACCTGACAGGTACAGAGGACATGGAAACATTTGTTCTGAACTAGCGTATGCACATCCAGATAGATTCCAGCTGCAGGGGGGAAAAATGGCTTCATCGAAAATAAAAAGATAACCGCACGCGGTTTAACAATATACAGTACATTCAGAAAGTATTCAGACCCCTGACTTTTTCCACACTTTGTTACGTTACGTTATGTTATGTTATGTTACGTTACATTCTAAAATAGATTAAATAACATCCTCATCAATCTACACACACTACCCCATAATGTAAATGTAAATGTAAATGTCAAAGCAAAAACAGGTTTAGACATTTTGGCAAAAGTATAAAAATAGCTTATTTACAAAAGTACTTAGACCCTTTGCTATGAGACTCGAAATTGTGCTCAGGTACATCCTGTTCCATTGATCATCCTGTTCCATTGATCATCCTTGAGATGTTTCTACAACTTGATTGGAGTCCAACTGTGGTAAATTCAATTGATTGGACATGATTTGTGAAGGCACACACCTGTCTATATAAAGGTCCCTTCCAGAAGTACAACCATCTCTGCAGCACTCCACCAATCAGGCCTTTATGGTAGAGTGGTCAGACGGAAGCCACTCCTCAGTAAAAGGAACATGAGAGCCCGCTTGGAGTTTGCCATAGGGCACCTAAAGACTCTCAGACCATGAGAAACAAGATTCTCTGGTCTGATGAAACCAAGATTGAACTCTTTGGCCTAAATGCCAAGCATCACATCTGGAGGAAACCTGGCACCATCTCTACGGTGAAGCATGGTGGTGGTGGCAGCATCATGTTGTGGGGATGTTTTTCAGCGGTAGGGATTGGGAGACTCGTCAGGTTTGAGGGAAAGATGAACGGAGCAAAGTACAGAGATCTCTTTGATGAAAACCTGTTCCAGAGCACTCAGGACCTCAGACTGGGGGAAGTTTAACCTTCCAACAGGACAACGACCCTAAGCACACAGCCAAGACAATGCAGGAGTGGCTTCGGGACAAGTCTCTGAATGGCCCAGCCAGAGCCCGGACTTGAACCCGATCGAACATCTCTGGAGAGACCTGAAAATAGCTGTACAGCGACGCTCCCCATCCAACCTGACAGAGCTTGAGAGGATCTGCAGAGAAGAATGGGGGAAACTCCCCAAATACAGGTGTGCCAAGCTGGTAGCGTCATACCAAAGAAAACTCGAGGCTGTACTTTCTGCCATAGGTGCTTCAACAAAGTACTGAGTAAAGGGTCTGAATACTTAAGTAAATGTGATTTCAGTTTTTTTTATATATATATATATAAATGTGCAAATAAGGCTGTAACGTAACAAAATGTGAAAAAAGTCAAGGGGTCTGAATACTTTCCGAATGCACTTTATATGAGACCACCATTCAACAGTGAGCAACAGGTATCTTGTTTATTTTCTACATGTAAAACGATCTCTACACAGGGAGTAAAGAGCAACATGTTCCTCCAGGCCTCCCCCGGCCTTACCTCGACGCTCCACACGCAGGCCGAGTGGTAAAGGGCGGAGTAGACCTTGCCCACTTTGCGGAGGTCCCGTACGTCCCACACGTACAGGCTGTGGTCGTTGTAGACACAGGACAGCCAGCGGCTCGCAGGGTCATAAGATACAGCCACCGTGTCTGGACACCGGGCGTCCATCTTGTGGCTGAAGAGGTGACTGCAGGTAGGGACAGTTAGGATGTAATAACACTGTAATACTCTGATAAAATAAATATATTGAATTTATAAAGCACTTTTCCAGAACCCAGAGATACTTTATAGTTACAGTACAAGCTAACCCAATTCAGTGGTTATGAGAAAAGCCCAGCTATTGGCTGGGCTGGCATTCCCTTTACCAACCATTTAATGGTTGTGTTTTTGGCCAGAGCATAATGTGCCTGCCTACTGGAGAGGTCTTGCCCGTCTATGGAGTTTCCCACAGAAACTTCTATAAACAGTAGTGAGCTGACCTTGATGGCTTCACTTAATAGCAGCTTCGACATGACCTACACAGCCATCTATGGGTCCTGGTCAAAAGTAATACACCGAATAGGGAAAAGGGTGTCATTTGGGATGCAAACATGCAGTAAGTTATTCCATTGGTGGGATTTTTCACAACCCACACAAACATGCTACATACATGATTATTCAGCTAATCTGTTATAACATCTGGGTTCTATTGTCAGGAAGTCAGTTGAACAGGGAAATGAACCAGCAGCATTCCAGACTCTGCATTCACTCAGTCCATATTTATGAGGAGAAGAACTAACTCTCAGAGGAATCTCTGTCCGTTTTACTGAAGGCATCAACAACAAAATGTTGATTTAAAAAGAGATTGAGGGGGATACAGGAATACAAAACAATGACATTTAACTCCAGCTGGGCCCACGTGCATCCTGGATGAACAGGAAATCATTAAAGGGTATTTTGTGTAGTTGGTTTGCTTGGTATTTGCATAAGTATGTAGAGTATGATGCTGTATGAGAACAGGATACCACACAGCCCACACCGCTCTGGCTAATCAACAGGACAGACAGAGACTGTTCCCACTTCCCACAGTCAAAAAGACACCATTTAAATACTTCATTCACGACCAGGGCGACATTTAAAAGTCATGATGTTGACAAAAAACAGGTTCTCTCATATCCATTTTTTTCCCTATGTTACTATACAGGCAATTACAGCCCCAATTGATTATAAAATATGAATTATTGCACACATAAAAACCTCTGTACGTCGTCTGCATTGTGTGGAGGTTAAGGTCAGGGACACTCACCTAGCCTCCACCACGGTGGCGATGTCTGTGCCCAGGCAGTGTGGGCGTGGCAGGGTACAGATGAAGTGCAGGTTGACGGGGCTGAAGGCCCTAACCGTGCCGTCAGCACAGCCACAGAAGATCAGCTCGTCCGTCACAGACAGAGATGTGGCCTGACTGGTCTGCAGGGCAGAGGAGGATGGTTAGAGAGGACACACTTACTGTCCACTACGTAAAACCCACACGGCAGGGTTTCCTCCACTACAGGATGTAGAGAAGACAGGACAGGGACCCGCCTGGCTCCATTCCCTTCTGCCTCACTAGAGCAACACATAGGGAATAGGGTGCTAATTGGGATGCAGCCCAGGACTTCAGGGAAATGAATTGCAGAGACAGCAGAAAATAGCTACAGTACTGTCTGTTAATGATATTGAACATATTGAATTGAAGACCATTGCCAGAGAGGCATCAAAGAACCCACTAGGAACTAGCAGTCACAGTGTTTCCCATAGGGTTTTTTTCAGCAGCGGCGGCAAGGTTAGCTTAGGGGAGTGGGGGGCGTGGCCAATGGCACGGTCTCCGACCCAACACACTGCCAACACACTGACTCAACTCCAGCCACTTCAATAATGGGAATTGATGGGAAAAGATGTAAAATATATCACTAGCCACTTTAAACAATGCTACCTAATATAATGTTTACATACCCTACATTATTCATCTCATATGTATACGTATATACTGTACTCTATCATCTACTGCATCCTTATGTAATACATGTATCACTAGCCACTTTAACTATGCCACTTTGTTTACATACTCATCTCATATGTATATACTGTACTCGATACCATCTACTGTATCTTGCCTATGCGCTCTGCACCATCACTCATTCATATCTTTATGTACATATTCTTTATCCCCTTACACTGTGTATAAGAAATTAGTTTTGGAATTGTTAGTTAGATTACTTGTTGGTTATTACTGCATTGTCGGAACTGGAAGCACAAGCATTTCGCTACACTCGCATTAACATCTGCTAACCATGTGTATGTGACAAATAAAATTTGATTTGAACATTTTAAATGTCCAGCTCTTGGCCATAGAAACCATATTTCCTGCAATTCTTACGCAGAGGCTCGCCGCTGATAAATTAACGTAGGGGAAACACTGAGGAAGCATCACATACTTGTCTGTCTGTGGGAATACTGATTACCACACTTTACTGTAGCTAGGGACCTGAGTAAACAATATAAGAACATCTCTCAAGTAGTTTAATCTAGGCAGAAGAAGTGGCTACACTAGAAAATAAATATTTTGAAAATTAAACAGTTCAACAACAAAACAGTATGACCGAAACAGAATAACATGCAGTATATTTCACTGTGGTGAAGGAGATGGGATATGGTATCCACTCCATGAACCACACATCATATATTTCACTGTGGTGAAGGAGATGGGATATGCTATCCACTCCATGAACCACACAACAGATCCAGATCTAGGCATCCAGCTTGAAAATAACAACACACAATATCATTTTACAATTTACCAGAATGATGCTTGAAATGATGAATAAAGTAATTCAGTCAGGCATGCAGCCCAGAATGGACACAGCTTTTCCTCCAAGTCCAATAACAGTCATTTACTAAATGTTTTTTTGATACATTCTCCACTTGGGTTGCTGTGCTTTCCCAACAGTCAGTGCATTGCTAACCACGGCATGCCAGAGAAGCAACCATCTTAGAAGGGGAGAAACCAAAATATACGAAAGTGGCAGCTTCAAGTGGCCTCTGGGGAAGAGTGTAGTTGTGACAGAGGATGATCCCGCTCATGGCCTACAGCAGATAAGATATGCAGTTCATGTGAGGGGATGAAAGACATGTCCTAGTTGGATGTTGTGGTCACATGATACAGGCTAGATCACAGCCTGCTTTTAAATTAATCCACACTGGTAGCTTCACAGTGAGAATGTTAAGAGCGTAAATTAATGAAGTCAGTTTTGAGATGAGCAGCTTGAGTGGAGAGGTTGATATCAGCTGTCTGATATACCAGGATGGAATGTGATGGAGTAGCTGAAGTTGAGACAGAACAAGCATTGTAGTTTTTTTTTTCTCCCTCCCTCCCTCCCTCCCTCCCTCCCTCCCTCCCTCCCTCCCTCCCTCCCTCCCTCCCTCCCTCCCTCCCTCGCTTTGGTCTGTGTCTGCTACAAAAGCATGACTGTACACCCACTTCAGCCCTGTTAGCAGGAAGGTAGCAGAGTGGGGTTACAATCATGTGGTACAAGTTCAGGAAAAGGTTGTTGTGACCTCAGAGCTGGTTTGATCATAATGCTGCATGAAGTCTGTAGCCGGAGAGGCAGGTAGCCTAGTGGTTAAGAGTGTTGGGCCAGTAACCAAAAGGTCACTGTTTCTGTTGATGTGCCCTTGAGCAAGGCACTTAACAATAATCGCTCCTGTTACTCGCTCTGCATAAGAGCTTCTGCTAAATGACTAAAATGTCAAATGTAATGTAAACTGTAAAAGCTGACTGTTTGACTGATAATTCCCATGCAGTACATTACAGCTAAAACCCACAGACAGAGTATCCCACAAGTCAACATCATTTTCTCAGGCCCTCAGAACTTGAGGTGAGCACTAGCAGTGATATGAGCAGTATCTATCTAAGGCCTGGGGTGGAAACACTGATGAGTTCATGTTTGTTCTCACACCAAAGTAAAGTGACCAGTGATGTGAGCAGTGATGCTGATAATGCCATCACATTGACCACAGCTTGTCATGTGAATTAATGTCAGCCTATAGCGAAAGGTGGTGCTCACATCAACACACACCAATGGGGTGGAATGTCAAAGGCATGATAGAATGCAGCATTCTGAGAAACCCTCCAATTGGATTCTCAGGGGAAATGGAGGGGGCGGGGAATAACTTTCAGCTGATGTGACATGGAACTGCAGGGCAGGCAATGGACAGACTTACTGTGACACTGTCGTTCTTCTGGACAGTGTGAGAGGAAGAAAAAGCACAACAACACTGATATTAGACAGACAGCAGCATGGAAGGTCAAATTAATACTCCACCAACACGAGCCAGTTGTCTGTCGATAATTTACCTTTATACAGAAGTGAAAGCTGTGTTTTGTAGGACAAAGTCTGTGGCTAGATTACATGTAGAATGAGGAATATTTTGAAGTAGCTCAGTCAAGTGAAAGCTGTGTTTTGTAGGACAAAGTCGGTGGCTAGATTACATGTAGAATGAGGAATATTTTGAAGTAGCTCAGTCAAGTGAAAGTTTGAAACTGTGCCACATATAGATTGAAAGGGGGTTATATTCTAATCTGATCATGCTGTGATAAATCACTAACTCTCTCTCTGCCAACATTTACACAGAATCGTTACAATAGTGATACATCTCCATTCATTCAGACTGTTTTAGAAAAAACGATTCAGTGTTACTCTACGCCTGTGGATACAGCCAGGCAGCTACAGTCTCAGTGAAACAGGGAACAGGGAAGTAGCCTACTGCCTGAATTTGTCCAATAAACTGGAATATGTCATCAAATTCAGGGTTTCATTTTTAGTTTATATGCCCTTTCAACCCTGCAGAGGAATACTTATGATTATAAATTATTGAGTCAAGGAAGCCGATTATTGATTTTATGAATTTGTCTTATAACAAGTCTCATGTCTGTTTTCGGTTGCAAAAGGTTTTGCTACTTTGTGCCCTTAATGAACGTGACGCCAGAGTCTACTAACTCACCCGTAGCTCCACCCATTTGTCCAGCAGGCGTTTGTCACTGAACTCGCAGAGCAGGCCCGAGGAGGTGATGCAGAAGGTGCTGCCGGCTTTACGACCCTTCCCACATGCCACGTCAGAGAAGAAGTTGTTCCTCAGCTCCCCCAGGAGCCCCGAGCGACCCAGCAGAGGAACCGTGGCGTTCACCTAGCAGACGGACAGCGGGAGGCAGGAATGGAGAGATGATTAGAGAGACATTGCTATGGGGTCTGATAGATCTAGTCCATCCGTTTGTTATGTTGTCCCAAACCCCGGGATGTAAGACCTTCTATACTGCCTCAACATGGCTATTGAAGTTGATGTGTGACATTTCTCTTTATTCTAATAGCTTGAGCGATTAGAGAGAAGTTTCCCCAACTGTTCTTCTGACCTCCAACCCAGCGTTGTACATATTTGTTACATTCCAACAATAAACATTTCCTTTATGAAAGTCTTATAAATTGAAAAATTATTTCTACAGCTTATTAGCGTACACCTAATATGTTCCCCCCCGTTGATGATGCTCATTATATATATTGTTGAACCAAAGGATTACATGTAACAAAAAGGAAATATACAATTTTTATGTGAAATTGAATGAAACAATAATGTATGTTGACGCTAATATGATGTACAATATTCCATTATGTTTCTATATGATAACAATAGTGTAATATTTAATATGCCATATACTATTTTTTAACAGTTTGACAAATTAATTTTAATGAACTTAATCATTATGACACACCCCTCACTACTGTCATTGGTTACACTAATTGCACTGCTTGTCTCCAAGCGACGCTTGGCCAATTGTGCGCCGGCCCACAGGACTCCCAATCACGGCCGGTTGTGATACAGCCTGGAATCGAACCAGGGTGTCTGCAGTGACGCCTCAAGCACTGAGATGCAGTGCCTTAGATCGCCGCGCCACTCTGGAGCCCATGATATCCATGATATAGCCATAGACTACCGTTCAAAAGTTTGGGGTCACTTAGAAATGTCCTTATTTTTTAAAGAAAAGCACATTTTTTGTCCATTAAAATAAAATAAACTCAGAAATACAGTGTAGAGATAGTTAATGTTGTAAATGACTATTGTAGCTGGACACGGCAGATTTTTTATGAAATATCTACATAGGCGTACAGAGGCCCATTATCAGCAACCATCACTCCTGTGTTCCAATGGCACGCTGTGTAAGCTAATCCAAGTTTATCATTTTAAAAGGATAATTGATCATTAGAAAACCCTTTTGCAATTATGTTAGCACAGCTGAAAACTGTTGTTCTGATTAAATAAGCAATAAAACTGGCCTTCTTCAGACTAGTTGAGTATCTGGAGCATCAGCATTTGTGGGTTCAATTACGGGCTCAAAATGGCCAGAAACAAAGAACTTTCTTCTGAAACTCGCCAGTATATTATTATTCGGAGAAATGAAGGCTATTCCATGCCAGAAATTGCTAAGAAACTGAAGATCTCGTACAACGCTGTGTACTACTCCCTTCAAAGAACAGAGCAAACTGGCCCGAACCAGAATAGAAAGACGAGTAGGAGGCCCCGGTGCACAACTGAGCAAGAGGACAAGTACATTAGAGTGTCTAGTTTGAGAAACAGACGCCTCACAAGTCCTCAACTGGCAGCTTCATTAAATAGTACAGGCAAAACGCCAGTCTCAACGTCAACAGTGAAGAGGCGACTCCAGGATGCTGGCCTTCTACGCAGAGTTGCAAAGAAAAAGCAATAGGCTGGCCAATAAAAAAGTAAAAAAGTTTAAGATGGGCAAAAGAACACAGACACCAGACAGAGGAAGATTGGAAAAAGTTATGGACAGACGAATCTAAGTTTGAGGTGTTCGGATCACAAAGAAGAACATTCGTGAGACACAGAAAATAATTAAGATGCTGGAGGAGTGCTTGACGCCATCTGTCTAGTATGGTGGAGGCAATGTGATGGTCTGGGGGTGCTGTGGTGGTGGTAAAGTGGGAGATTTGTACAGGGTAAAAGGGATCTTGAAGAAGGAAGGCTATCACTCCATTTTGCATCGCCATGCCATACCCTGTGGACAGCGCTTAATTGGAGCCAGTTTCCTCCTACAACAGGACAATGACCGAAAACACAGCTTCAAACTATGCAAGAACTACTTAGGGAAGAAGCAGTATTCTGTCTATAATGGAGTGGCCAGCACAGTCACCGAATCTCAACCCTATTGAGCTGTTGTGGGAGCAACTTGACCGTATGGTACGTAAGAAGTGCCCATCAAGCAACTTGTGGGAGGTGCTTCAGGAAGCATGGGGTGAAATCTCTTCAGATTACCTCAACAAATTGACAACAAGAATGCCAAAGGTCTACAAGGCTATAATTGCTGCAAATGGAGGATTATAAGACGAAAGCAAAGTTTGAAGGACACAATTATAATAATTATTTATAACCTTGTCAACATCTTGACTATATTTCCTAGTCATTTTGCAACTCATTTCATGTATGTTTTCATGGAAAACAAGGACATTTCTAAGTGACCCCAAACTTTTGAACAGTAGTGTGTATCCACATCAACATTTATATTGAACAAAAATATAAACACAATATGCAAGAATTCAAGATTTTACTCCATTACAGTTCATAGAAGGAAATCAGTCAAGTGAAATAAATTAATTAGGCCCTAATCTATGGATTTCACATGACTGGGCAGAGCCGCAGAGGCCCACCCACTTGGGAGCCAAGTCTACCCACTGGGGAGCCAGGCTCAACCAATCAGAATACGTTTTTCCCTACAAAAGGGCTTTATTACAGACAGAAATACTTCTCAGCAACAGCTCTGGTGGACATTCCTGCAGTCAGCATGCCAATTGCACACTCCCTCAAAACTTGAGACATCGTGGCATTGTGTTGTGTGACAAAACTGCACATTTTAGAGTGGCCTTTTATTGTCCCCAGCACAAGGAGCACCTGTGTAATGATAATGCTGTTTAATCAGTTTCTTGATATGCCACACCTGTCAGGTGGATGGATTATCTTGGCAATGGAGAAATGCTCACTAACAGGGATGAACACAAATTTGTGCACAACATTGTAGAGAAATAAGCTTTTGTGTGTATGGAACATTTCTGGAATCTTTTATTTAAACTCATGAAAAATGGGACCAACACTTTACATGTTGTGTTTATATTTTGTTCAGTAAAGTTTTATCCATGTTGAGGCTATATAGTGTTTGTTTACATTGTTTACAAATATTGGCTTATATTTTGGGTTCTGATGGTGTACGACAGGTGAACGAAGCTCAGGAGGCATTTATACATTATATTCTTCAGAAAACAATCAATGGGCAAATATCATTCATTTACATCAAAAATGGATGTAGCAGCTGCACACTGCCCCTTTAAGAAATGTTGTTGTTGGTGTGACTGTGTGAATACCTTGGATGATTTGGTGTGACTGTGTGAATACCTTGGATGATTTGGTGTGACTGTGTGAATACCTTGGATGATTTGGTGTGACTGTGTGAATACCTTGGATGATTTGGTGTGACTGTGTGAATACCTTGGATGATTTGGTGTGACTGTGTGAATACCTTGGATGATTTGGTGTGATCCAGGTACCAGAACTTGACGTGCCTGTTCCCTGCCGTGACAAAGTAGTTGCTGTCATCTGAGAAGGACACAGCTGTGACTTTACTAGACACCTTGTTGGCTGCCACCACTATGTTTTTCTGAGCAGAGAAGAAGAGCACAGAACAGAACTTTAGATCAACGGTGGATATATACTTTGTCCTCAGACAAGAATAAAGTAAAAATAGTATAAAACATTGAAGGGTAGCTCAAAAATAGCACTTAGAATTTTCCACTATAACGGTCTAGTGCATTTGGAAAGTATTCAGACATTTTCAACATTTTGTTACATTACAGCCTTAATCTAAAAAAAAAATGAAAATCTCTCCTCAATCTACACACAATATCCCATAATGACAAAGCAAATGTATTAAAAAAAAAACCAGAATTACCTTATAAGTATTCAGACCCTTTTCTATGAGACTCAAAAATGAGCTCAGGTGCATCCTGTTTCCATTGATCATCCTTGAGATGTTTCTACAAAATGATTTGAGTCCAGATATGATATATTCAAATGATTGGAAATTATTTGAAAGGCACACACCTGTCTATATAAGGTCCCACAGTTGACAGTGCATGTCAGAGCAAAAACCAAGCCATGAGGTCGAAGGAACTGTCCTGAGAGCTCAGAGACAGGATTGTGTAGCAGTACCAATCTGGGGAAAGGTACCAAAAAAATGTATGCAGCATTGAAGGTCCCCAAGAACACAGTGGCCTCCATCATTTTTAAATGAAAGACGTTTGGAACCACCAAGACTCTTCATAGAGCTGACCGCCCGGCCAAACTGACCAATCGGGGGAGAAGGGTCTTGGTCAGCGAGGTGACCAAGAACCCGATGGTCACCCTGACAGAGCTTCAGAGTTCCTCTGTGGAGATGGGAGAACCTTCCAGAAGGACAACCACCTCTGCAGCACTCTACCAATCAGGCCTTTATGGTAGAGTGGCCAGACGGAAGCCACTCCTCGGTAAAAGGCTTATGGCAGTCCACTTGGAGTTTGCCAAAAGGCACCTAAAGGACTCTCAGACCATGAGAAACAAGACTCTCTGGTCTGATGAAACCAAGATTGAATCTTTGGACTGAATGCCAAGCATCACATCTGGAGGAAACCTGGCACCATCTCTACGGTGAAGCACAGTGGTGGTGGCAGCATCATGCTGTGGGGATGTTTTTCAGAGGCAGGGACGTGGAGACTAGTCAGGATCGAGGCAAAGATGAACAGCGCAAAGTACAGAGATATCATTGATGAAAACCTGCTCCAGAGCACTCAGGACATTGGAAGGTGAACCTTCGCCCCACTCTAACAGAACAACGACCCTAAGGACACAGCCAAGACAATGCAGGAGTGGCTTCGGGACAAGTCTCTGAATGTCCTTGAGTGGCCCAGCCAGAGCCCGGACTTGAACCCGATCGAACATCTCTGGAGAGACCTGAAAATAGCTGTGCAGCGACGCTCCCCATCCAACCTGACAGAGCTTGAGAGGATCTGCAGAGAAGAATGTGCCAAGCTTGTAGCGTCATACCCAACTCGATGCTGTAATCGCTGCTAAAGGTGCTTCAACAAAGTACTGAGTAAAGGGTCTGAATACTTATGGAAATGCCATACTTATGTTTTTTTAAAGTTTTTTTTTATACATATATATTTAAAATGCTAACATTTCTAAGAACCTGTTTTTGCTTTGTCATTACTTTGTCATTAGTTTAGAGAGTTGCTAGCTACCTTCCAGGCCCAAACATTGATAATCATGTCGTGCTGGTATCCCACGCTGACGATGTACTTGCTGTTGGGGGAGAACGCCACACAGGAGATGCCATACTTATGTTCCTGTAACTCAGCAACCTGGGTCCGTTCTGCAACGTCCCACACCCGCACAGCAGGCATGTGTCCACTCTGGAGAGAGAGAGAGTCGGAGAGAGAGAGAGCGAGAGAGAGAGAGACAAGAGAGAGAGCGAGAGAGAGAGAGACAAGAGAGAGAGACAAGAGAGAGAGACAAGAGAGAGACAAGAGAGAGACAAGAGAGAGAGAGACAGAGACACGACAGAGAGACAGAGAGAGACAAAGAGAGTGAGAGAGAGATAAACAGAGAGAGACAGACAGAGAGAAACAGAGATAAACAGAGATCAACAGAGAGAGAGAGACAGACAAATAGACAGAGACAGACAAATAGACAGAGAAAGAGAGAGACAGAAAGAGAGAGACAGAGAAAGAGACAGACAGACAGAGACAGACAGACAGACAAAAACAGAGAGAGAAAATAATGCATAACAGTAGAACAAATCATGTACAAACCATTGTGCTTGTTTTCACTCGACACACCATGTGTCACACATCCCCCCCATCCACACATTTTATATTCATTTATTTCACGTTTATTTATAGCGGCAAGTCGATTCTTATAATAACCACCTGACAGGTTTGTGTTCACAAGGTGATGTCGCCACAGTCAGAATCCCTGGATCATGCAGATGGACAGGAGACGCTCTCGTCTCCACTAAGCTTTTCAATGTACCCTGTAACTGCTTACTAATCCGCTAATGATTTGTCTTATGCAACTCAACGACAGAACAGAAGATCAAGTGGAGGGAATTTAAAGAGGACAGGCGAGGGAAGCTTAAGCCAGGAAATATATTCTAATCCATCCCTAGTACCTTCTTCCCCTCTGCAGGCAGTGGCTTTGTACGCATCATTCTTATACTGGCTATGGAAAGAGGTCCCGTATGAGTGACATAAGGCATATTTCTACCAATGTCAGATACGTGTAGTGTTTTGATGGTAAATAAATATAACCAACTACAGTAGCAGCTAGGCACAGTAAACCCATGGTTGGGATTAGCTTTGCTGCACCTTCTTAGAACAAAACAATCAGGAGAGATGTTGTCTCGCTCTTTAAAAGAAAGAACAGAGGCAGACTGAACAGAGGGACCTCCCTTTGAGAGCATACATAGAGTAGGCAGCATGGTCACTGGCAGCATGGTCAGTTAGCTACACCACAGAGGACAGAGAGACAGGGTGAGCTGAGCACCAGCACATGCAGTATGCCTTCTGCCACTGGCACATCCATGGAAGTCTCCCTCTTTCTCTTCCCTCCCCTCCAGACAGCTGACAGAGTCAGTCTGGCACCCTGCCCACTCCTGCTGCCATGGCAACCCTGCAACAGCACACACACTTTTCTGGCTAGTATGGATTAAACTAAACACACACGCGCATGCACTGACAGAGTCAATGGTGCAGCGCGAACACACACACGACACACACACACACGACACACACACACACACACACACACACACACACACACACACACACACACGGCCCTTTGTAAATGTGGCACAGACAGTGTTCCGTTTATGAACTGTGGGGTTGGACACTGCAATGATAGCTCTGCCATGCCCTGGCAGTGGAGCAGGAAACAGTCAGCACTTTTTTAGGAAGCTACAGTTGAAGTATCATAATTTCATCACAGCATGCAAAGACATACTATAGGGCCCTAAAAAATCTGTGTTAAATTTTGCCTGATTCCAAATTCTGTTTTCTCCATTTTGTTTCTCCAGGTGTCCGTTTTCCCCGTTTTTTAAGGTTTTCACTCTCAAAATCACACTTTTCTCTAAATTGAGTGTTGAAGTCCACAACAATGTTTAAACCACATCAGGAGACCAATATTGAGGTCTGGGAATGTTTTGAGGAATTTAGATGTAGTGTAGTTATCCTTTAATTCCAGCGCTAGCAAGAGGCTTTTCTTTCACAGTGCTTTGTAGCGCACATGTGATGGTAGAGTTGGCAAAACAAATACCCACTGGATTGATGCAAATAATATCATTCTGCCAGGTCAGCAGAGGCTACTTGTAGTTAACATTTAAATGAAGGTTTTTGTGAAAGCCTTTCCATCTACCAGAAGACTGTTCATTAGCATCATCGCTAACAGCTACACAAAGTGGTAGACGCACTGCACACGCAGACGAGGAATTATCTTTGCTTATTCAGAAAGCTGCAGAAAATAAGAATCACTGATGGATTCTGTTCCTAGTCTTATGATACAATTTGACAAATTAATTAACTTTAAATACATTTAGTTGATTCCCTAATTAAGTTGACACATTTTTTAGTATGGTTGAATTCTGTTTTAATGTCTGGATTCCGTGATTCTGTCCATGTTTTTTTTCGCATCACGGATTTTATAGGTCCCTCACAATGGAATGACACTCACCTCTCCTGTGACCACAAATTTGCCATCAGGGGAAAATGACAGAGTGGTGATGGTTTTCCTGTGAAGAGAATAGGAGACAGAGAGGAGAGGAAACGTTTCATTACTCTCAAAAATAAGTGAATGCATCCTGGTCTCGAGGGGTTTTTCCGCTTGGGGTGTACTCTATAACAATGGCACACTCACCACAATCAATACATCAAATCTGATGATTATCGTCACACACTAAAGTAGAGATTAGAGACACCTACACCACAGGAAAGGAGTCCTACACAATTGCTGCTGTACCAACAGTACAGTCTGAGAACAGTAAAACGATACACCCTGTGGTGGTAAAGACATGAGTTTAAAGAACAGTGTCTGCGCTGACTGCCTGTGGCTGGCTGTCAAATGGTTGTTTAACAGGTTCAATTTCAAGGGCTTTCTTAAACTGTTGAAGCAGTTATTCCGGGCCAGTACTGGTACACAGAGATATTGTCTGGCAACCTGTTGTGCAATACTTCATCGGAAATAAAGTTATGCCCTAGGGCTTATGTGGGGAAGCGTCTGCCATTTGGAATGCACATTCCCCCTAGCTAAGTGTCAAATGTTTGATGCATAGCCAAGCAGCTTTTCTCTTATCAAATGTTGTACTAAGCATTACTGTACTGTGATCTTATCATGGCAGAGTAATAATTAGTCTGTAGAGTGATGAGCAGTAGGAGTAGAGCAGAGAGGGTATTAAGTTCCAGTTTTAGCCTCCAACAAGGAGAGATTAAGAAAACAAACTCATCTTGGTATATGACAGAATGAAGACTGGATGGAGCCAGCGAGTCACATTGATTTCGAGGACATCTTTTCAGCCCTAATGACGCGACCACATCTACCTACCTCTGCCTTTTCCATACATGAAAGGGGTGGGCGGTGGCTTTGAAGCCGGGGTGCTGCTTTGGTCGTGGCTGACTGTCTGTCCAGTGCTCTTGTTCAGTCGTTCCATAAGCCATGTTGTGTTAGACACTATGGACTAGCTCCCTCCCTCATCCAGATGGCCTGTGTTAACAGGTCCTACAGTGTTAGGCAATCCTACTCCATGGAACCACAAATCTTCCCTATTATTCTACAACGTAGAGAATATTAAACATAAAGAAAAACCCTGGAATGAGTAAGCGTGTCCAAACTTTTGACTGGAACTGTATATGGGTGGCAGGTAGCCTCGAGGTTAGAGTGTTGGGCCAGTAATCGAAAGATCACTTGTTCGAATCCCGGAGGCGACAAGGTGAAAAGTCTGTCGCTGTGGCCTTGGGCAAGGCACCTGAAACGCTCCAGGGGTTCCCACTGAATTGATGCAAATAATCATGATATCATTCTGCCAGGTCAGCATAAGCTACTTTGTATTTAACTGAGAAGGTTTTTGTGAAAGACTTTTCATTAGCATCAGAAGACTTTTCATTAGCATCATCGCTAACAGCTACACAAAGTGGTAGACACACGGCACACACACAGACAGGGAATTCTGGTTGCTTCTTCAGAAAGTTGCAGGAAATACGAATCACTGATGGATTCTGTTAATGTCTTATGATAAACTTGGACATGTATTGAGACACAGGTGATGGCTGGGTATGTAGCCTAGGCACCAAATCAAGACTATTCTCATGGGATTGCTATTACAATCTTTACTGTTGTAGTTTTGTTTTTGTATGTCAGCTATGTATGAGGAGGAACCCTGAAGCCTAAGTGACTGACTAGCTGGCTGCAGCCATGCACTCTCTTGGCTTCGCTTGGCTTCGCCTGGCTTGACGGACTGAACAGGAGGCAGCAGTTACACCATGAAGCCTCACCTGGAGCTGTTGAGGATGTGATGCTGTTTGTTCTTCTTGGGGTTCAGCAGCACCACCACACATCTGTAGGAAAGAGAAGGAACGAGAATAGGGTTTAGACTACATAGATTTACTCAGGGGAATGACCCCGATAATCAAGGCTCAGCGGTCTCCCATGTAGCTCAGTTGGTAGAGCACGGTGCTTGCAACGCCAGTGTTGTGGGTTCGATTCCCACGGGGGACCAGTACAAAAGAAGCATGGAAATATATGCACTAATACTGTAAGTCGCTCTGGATAAGAGTGTCTGCTAAAATGACACATTTAAAATGGACTGCAAAGTGCTAGATAAAAAGTAAAGTAAACTAACATGCAAAGTTAGGTAAGTAGTAAACTTAAATATAGCTACTGCGGAGAGTGTGGACTGAGTCACAACACAGACGACACGGAATTCCCTGATGCCAAGAATAACTCCTGAGCCGAACTAAAATAAAGTTACATAAATACTTAATATCCCTCTCTTGCTGTATTTTAGGTTGAATATCAGAGTAGAGGAAAGCATGGCTGAAAAGTCACTGTGTGTGAGTGTTGGAGTGAATGCAGGAGCACTGATAGCATGACCAAACAAAACCAGATTGCCTTTTAAAGCTGCTTCCATTTCTTGTTTCATCTCCCAGTGGGGAAACACTCCTAGAAGCTAAACGACGTCCAGGGCCTTTTACTTTATCACACAGCAGGGAAGATGAGAGGGAATACTTGCTGTGTAGTCAGTCACTGACAATGTGTCAAGGGAGAGGCTGGGCACTGTTGTGATCATCAGAGCTGGAAAGCCTTTGAATAGAAGTGTTTCAGGTGTGCTGGGGATACAATCAAAGGGACAGCCAGGCACTATGGCATCACTGAGATTGCACAGACAAGAGGGAGAAAGTTCTAGAAAAAAAATGGTGGTGCACCTTCGGAAACTCTACAGTAGCCCTACTGTACTACTGTCTACTGAGCTAGTAGCCTCACCACCACAGAGCAGCTGACAAAGCCTTGCTTTGGGGGTCTGCAAGCAAGAACATTGTAAATGCTTCATGTTTTTCTTCCAGAGGACTTCCCCTGGAACTGTAGGGGTGAAAATTAAATGCCATAAAATAAGGAAAAGATGTGGTCATACAACAAGACTACAGTGTCCAAGCCTGCTGCACTGTGCTGATGCACTGTACTACTGTCATGATGCCAAAAGTTACCTAACACCAATTCATTCTTAAAGAGTCTCCAGAGAATCAAACTGGGCACTGAGAATGCAGCCCGATGCCACACTTGAACAGGAAGCCCAGCATGCGTCTGTGTGATGCTTAACAGAGTAAAGCTCCTCAGTCCCTCTGAACTGGCTCCTACTGAGAGGGAGAGAAGGAGAGAGGGAGGTAACGGCCCATGCCAGACTTAGTCAACCCTGGCATTGCTCAGGGGGTGAATGGGCAAGACAAAATATTTAAGTGCCTTTGAACGGGGTACGGTCGGTGCCAGATACACACAGACCTTCCATCCCCTGGTCAATGGCAGTCTGGGGAGCTGGAGAGGCTTCTGCTTGCAGCCTGAAATGCCACATATGTAGGTTGCAGATACAAATGGGACTGTTACAGTAACTGGCCAACAGCCAGCCAGCTCTCCTGTCTGGCACGGTGTAAACACGACACTCAGACACACAGAACGAGAACGAGAGAAAGAGAACAAGAGAGAGAACGAGAGAGAAAATGAGAGAGAGAGAGAGACATGCTCCATCCCAAATGGCACCCCCTATTCCCATAAGGGTCAAACGTAGTGCACTACATAGAGAATAGGGTGCCATTTGAGACAGCGTCTGTTAGTCAGTGGTTGACTACCTAGGCCCCTGGAGCAGGTTTTATGCTGTCTGCTTGCTGGTGTCACATGTCAGAGAGCAGCCAGAGAGGACTGTGGGAAGACAGGACAGGCAGGCCAGCTGGGCCCCAGAGTTAGAGACCACACCACAGAACAATTCCTGTCTGCTGTGCTGTCATCTCATTCAATAGGTAGGAAACAAGCTGCACGTTGTTGATTGAGTGCACTTCATCACTGCCTTCCATGCCTTGGCTGTCATCGGTTTGTTCTTTTTCAGCCTATGTCAGCAGTAGAGGAATGGCTCATGGCTGTCTACTCTGTGGCATTACTTCAGCCAGAACTACAGGGGTGGGAGGGGAATGAGCTCATGGATCAATACTCCATTACTCATTGCACCACAAACACACCATAAACTCCCTCCCTCCCTTCTACAGTTCCACTGGGTTTTACAGGGGAAGCGAGAGAGTGAGGAACATTGAGTGGTTAGAACATAATAGCATTATTGGATTGGAGTGTACATAGAACCATGGGATTGATAGACAGGGTTATATTTCCCACAACACAGGCTGCAGTACTAGGCACAAACTGCTATCCTGTTTTTTCTATTCCAGACACTGCTGGTCATCCGGTGTCAGCAAGCACAGTCAAATGAACACAGTTGGCTTTTTATTAACAAAGACATGAATCAGGAAATTAACAGCGTGTCTTGAAGATCTACAGAGTAGCCTAGATAATCAGTAACATCACTTAGGCTAAGCATTAGAAAAAGCTCTAACGCTTCATCACAACATGTTTTCCCAACCTATACCATAACACTAAAACAGACCAGCTCTAACCTGCAGACATTAGCTCCATCCAAAATGGCACCCTATTCCCTACATCGGGGGTATTCAACTCTGACCCTACGAGGTCTGGAGCCTGCTGGTTTTCTGTTCAACCTGATAACTAATTACACCCACCTGGTGTCCCAGGTTTTTTTTCCTTATTAAAAAGGTCAGGGCAACTGGGCTGGTTATACACTATACAGTACCAGTCAAACGTTTGGACACACCTACTCTTTCAAGGGTTTTTCTTTATTATTACAATTTCCTACATTGTAGAATAATAGTGGAGACATCAACACTATGAAATAACACATATGGAATCATGTAGTAAGCAAGAAAACTGTTAAACAAATCAAAATATATTTTAGATTTGAGATTCTTCAAAGTAGCGACCCTTTGCCTTGATGACAGCTTTGCACACTCTTGGCATTCTCTCAACCAGTTTCACCTGGAATGCTTTTCCAACAGTCTCGAGGGAGTTCCCACATATGCTGAGCACATGTTGGCTGCTTTTCCTTCACTCTGCGGTCCAACTCATCCTAAACCATCTCAATTGGGTTGAGGTCAAGTGACTGTGGAGACAAGGTCAACTCCATCACTCTCCTTCTTGGTCAAATAGCCCTTACACAGCCTAGAGGTGTGTTGGGCCATTGTCCTGTTGAAAAACAAATGATAGTGGGACTAAGCGCAAACAAGATGGGATGGCATATCTCTGTAGAATGCTGTGGCAACCACACTGGTTAAGTGTGCCTTGAATTCTAAACAAATCCCAGACAGTGTCACCAGCAAAGCACCCCCACACCACCTCCTCCATGCTTCACGGTGGGAACCACACATGCAGAGATCATCCATTCCACCAGTCTAATGTCCATTGCTCATGTTTCTTGACCCAAGTAAGTCTCTTCTTCTTATAGGTGTCCTTTAGTAGTGGTTTCTCTGCAGCAATTCGACCATGAAGGCCTGATTCATGCAGTCTCCTCTGAACAGTTGATGTTGAGATGTGTGTTACTTTATTTCTGTGAAGCATTCATTTGGGCTGCAATCTGAGGCTGATAACTCTAATGAACTTTTCCTCTGCAGCAGAGGTAACTCTGGGTCTTCCTTTTCTGTGGCGGTCCTTATGAGAGCCAGTTTCATCATAGCGCTTGACGGTTTTTGCAACTGCACTTGAAGAAATGTTCTGGATTGACAGACCTTCATGTCTTAAAGTAATGATTAACTGTTGTTTCTCTTTTCTTATTCGAGCTGTACTTGCCTACTATGGACTTGGTATTTTACCAAATAGGGCTATCTTCTGTATACCACCCCCCTACCTTGTCACAAAACAACTTTTCTTTCTCAAGAAGGAAAGAAATTCCACAAATTAACTTTTAACAAGGCACGCCTGTTAATTGAAATGCATTCCAGGTGACTACCTCATGAAGCTGGTTGAGAGAATGCCAAGAGTGTGCAAAGCTGTCATCAAGGCAAAGGGTGGCTACTTTGAAGAATCTCAAATCTAAAATATATTTTGATTTGTTTAACACTTTTCTGGTCACTACATCATTCCATATGATGTTGTTATGTGTTATTTCATAGTTTTGATGTCTTCACTATTATTCTACAATGTAGAAAAAAGTAAAAAATAAAGAATAACCCTGGAATGAGAAGGTATGTCCAAACGTTTGACTGGTACTGTATACACACAAGTATGTGGGCACCCCTTCAAATTAGTGGATTTGGCAATTTCAGCCACACCCTTTGCTGAGAGGTGTATAAAATCGAGCACACTGCCAAGCAATCTCCATAGACAAACATTGGCAGTAGACTGGCCTTAGTGAAGCGCTCAGTGACTTTAAATGTGGCACCGTCATGGGAAGCCACTTTTCCAACAACAGCTGCTCCGGTCAACTGTAAGTGCTGTTATTGGGAAGGGGAAACTTACAGGAGCAACAACGGCTCAGCCGTGTAGTGGTAGGCCATACAAGCTCACAGAACGGGTCCGCTGAGTGCTAAACTACGTAGCGCGTTAAAATCATCTGTCCTCGGTTGCAACACTTACTACCGAGTTCCAAACTGCCTCTGGAAGTCACCTCGGCACAAGAACTGTTTGTTGGGAGTTTCATGAGATTAGATTCCGTGGCTGGGCAGCTGCTCACAAACCTAAGATCATCAAGCGCAATGCCAAGCGTCGGCTGGAGTGATGAATCACGCAAAACCATCTGGCAGTCCGACGGACGAATCTGGGTTTGGCTGATGCCAGGACAACGCTACTTGCCTGAATGCATAGTGCCAATTGTAAAGTTAGGTGGAGGAGGAATAATGGTTGAGGCTAGGCCCCTTAGTTCCAGTGAAGGGAAATCTTAACGCTACCGCATACAATGACATTGTGCTTCCAACTATGTGGCAACAGTTTGGGGAAGACACTTTCTTTCCTGTTTCAGCATGACAATGCCGCCGTGCACAAAGCGAGGTCCAAACAGAAATGGTTTGTTGAGATCGGTGACGAAGACCTTGACTAGTCTGGATAGTGCCCTGACCTCAATGCCATCAAACACTGTTAGGATGAATTGGAACACCGACTGTGAGCCAGGCCTGATCACCCATCAGTGACCGACCTCACTAATGCTCGTGGCTGAATGGAAGCAAGTCCCCGCAGCAGTGTTCCAACATCTAGTGGAGAGCCTTCCCAGAAGAGTGGAGGCTGTTATAGCAGCAATGTTCCAACATCTAGTGGAGAGCCTTCCCAGAAGAGTGGAGGCTGTTATAGCAGCAGTGTTCCAACATCTAGTGGAAAGCCTTCCCAGAAGAATGGAGGCTTTTATAGCAGCAGTGTTCCAACATCTAGTGGAGAGCCTTCCCAGAAGAGTGGAGGCTGTTATAGCAGCAATGTTCCAACATCTAGTGGAGAGCCTTCCCAGAAGAGTGGAGGCTGTTATAGCAGCAGTGTTCCAACATCTAGTGGAAAGCCTTCCCAGAAGAATGGAGGCTGTTATAGCAGCAGTGTTCCAACATCTAGTGGAGAGCCTTCCCAGAAGAGTGGAGGCTGTTATAGCGGCAGTGTTCCAACATCTAGTGGAGAGCCTTCCCAGAAGAGTGGAGGCTGTTATAGCGGCAGTGTTCCAACATCTAGTAGAAAGCCTTCCCAGAAGAGTGGAGGCTGTTATAGCAGCAGTGTTCCAACATCTAGTGGAGAGCCTTCCCAGAAGAGTGGAGGCTGTTATAGCAGCAGTGTTCCAACATCTAGTGGAGAGCCTTCCCAGAAGAGTGGAGGCTGTTATGGTATCAAAGGGGGGACCAACTCCATATTAATGCCCATGGTTTTAGAATGAGATGTTTGACGAGCAGGTGTCCACATACTTTTGGTCATGAAGTGTATTTTAACAGATAAGAGAGGCTGGAGAGGAGATGGGGCTTCAACCGTTCAGCAGAATTTACATGGAAAATATTATGCAAACTTCAGCCAACCAAAGAATTGCTGCTGAATGGTAACCACTAGTTAGAATCACAATGCTAACATTGTCATACAGTTATAAACATACTACAGAAAGCTTATATACTTTAAAACAATAAAAACATTGATGTTCAACATGGCAGCACACACCTGATCTCATGCAAATATTCTAACTGATTTCAGAGCAACGTAAATCCAATATTTACTGATCAGACAGGAGTCAGTCATAGACTGAGGAGGGGGGGGGGGGTGGACTAGTTAAAACAGCCTACCTACCTAGACTAACCTATGGCTAAATTCATGGCCGAGTATGCAGTAGCGGAGGGGGAAGACCAGTTAAAAGAAGAGCCTATACCTATGGCTAATTCATGACAGGCTGAGTAATAGTGTAATAGTGTAATAGTGTAATAGTGAGTAATAGTGTTACCACACAGTAAAGGCAATCCTCATCAGCCATCTGGTGGGTTCGTTCAGCAAACTGACAGGTGGTCAAGCCTCTGAAATGAAATGACAAAGCCTTACAGGGTCTGTAGTGTCTGCAGGGAGGGTATATCAATTTCCTTCCGACCCCAGAGAGAAGACAGAGAGACCATCCTCCGATCTGCCAGTCCACTCCACTTCAAAGAACCTCCTCCGCTTGCCTCCTCTCTCCCTCCCTCCCTCCCTCCCTCCATCTATCCATGCTGATCCCGCCTTATTTCTTGTCCTCCGTTCACGCTGAGACAGACTGGACGACCTCATCATTAATCTGCCATGCTGCAAGTCTCCTGTCCCGGTACGGTCAGGGTAGCTGGCTGACATCAACAGGAGCAAAACTAGGGGTTCTCTGGGTATGGGTAATAAAGAGCTTGTATCATTTCCACCAGTAGTTTGGAAAGTAGCGCTCACGAGCCAAAACGGGTCCTCGGACATTGTGTATGACGTCATCCATTTCAAATGATATATTACGTCCTGCAAAAAATACATCACTGCACAATTCATATGACAGGTAACAAATGTGTAAATGCTTAAGATCCTGTTCAATCTCTTTAAACCTACTGTGGAACAATGTAACCCTGATGAAGGCAGCATATTGTAGCTGTACCAACGTTGGAACCTATAAAACGTATTGAATCCGAGCCATGAGAGCACAATGAGAGACTACATAAGAGACAGATACAGTCGTCTACTGTAGACTTACAAAGTGCTAAAGAATATATATTTACTGCCTCAGGATTGAGGCTATTCTCTGTAGTCAGTGTTTTCTTTGTAGCGGTTTGTCTTTTCAGTCCATCCAGCGCCTCAGGTCTTACCGCATCCTTTGAGAATACAGTTACAGATGCTGTTGTGGGACCCTCCAGCAAAGAGCTGCAATGCAGCACAGAGGCAGAGTACACTCCTCTACGTCTGAGCAGGGCTATCTAATAGCTAGGGGCTACAAGAGGACTATTCCCTCCCCCACGCACCTTTTTCCTAACCCTCGCTCCCTCTTCACACATACGCACCCACACACACAGTTAATACGGACTCAGTTTGCTGCAGTGCGGTGCGGTCAGGACAAGTTGAGGGTGGCTGTCTGACACACATCTAGTCACGCATGTTAGACTCCTCCAACAGCCAGCAGGATGTTTAATGCTCACAGTGACATTGATTCCACATCACTAGAGATGCCTCTGTCTCAGACAACCTAGACATTCATTCATCCAAAACCCATACAGTCCGACCCTGTTCAATAATCTCACATATTATTCTAGGTTGCACTGTATATATACACACACTATAGTACCATGGATATTGACCTATACAGTCAAGGTGCTGCATTCAGGTTCTGCCATAAATGCGCTAACAAAAGGTAGGCAAAGGTGAAATTTAAAAGGGGCAATCAAAAGTTGCTACATCCATTTTTGGACTTCTATATGAATTATATGCACCCATTGATTCTTGGAGAATATAACCTATGAGCTTAGTTCAACTGTTGTACCCCATCAGAACCAGTAATAACCTTGTTTTATTCCAATGTTTGTATACAAAGTAAATGTAAACAAACAATACATAGCCTGAAAACATGGTTAAGACTATAATTTTGATATCGTGGAAGGTCAGCCCATTCATGCATAGCTCGGTTTATGAATCTGAGAGTGGTTCCATTTCTCCAGCCCCATCCCTCAGTTTTTAATCGAACAGGGGCAGAGAGAAATGTTTTATCGTTTCTACTGCTGATTGCCACTTTAAGACGTTTGCAGCAAATGCTGATATCCTTTAGTCATCAAACAACAAAGCTATGGTAAATCAAAAAATATACAATCCCTTGTCACTGACCTAGCATTCAACAACTTATCTTTGGGATCCTGATATTCCCCGATAATAATAACAACAACCAACATTTTTTTGTTTTTACTGAGTTACAGTTCATTTCAATTTAAATAAATTCATTAGGCCCTAATCTATGGATTTTACAGGACTGGGCAGAGGCGCAGCCCACCCACTTGGCAGCCAGGCCCACCCACTTGGCAGCCAGGCCCACCCACTTGGCAGCCAGGCCCACCCACTTGGCAGCCAGGCCCACCCACTTGGCAGCCAGGCCCACCCACTTGGCAGCCAGGCCCACCTACTTGGATTCAGAATGAGTTTTTCCCCACAAAACGACTTTATTACAGACAAACACTCAGTTTCATCTGCTGTCCGGGTGGCTGGTCACAGACGATTCCGCAGTTGAAGAAGCTGGATGTGGAGGTGGTTACATGTGTGGTTACATGTGGTCTGCGGTTGTGAGGCCGGTTGGATGTTCTGCCAAATTCTCTAAAACAATGTTGGAGGCGGTTTATGGTAGAGCAGTTAACATTTAATTATCTGCCAACAGCTCTGGTGAACATCCCTGCAGTCAGCATCCCAATCGCACGCTCCCTCAGAACTTGAGACACCTGTAGCATTGTGTTGTGTGACAAAATTGCACATTTTAGAGTGGACTTTTATTGTCCCCAATCCGAGGGACACCTGTGTAATGAGCATGCTGTTTAATCAGCTTCTTGATATACCACACCTGTCAGGTGGATAGATTATCTTGGCAGTGGAGAAATGCTCACTAACAGGGATGTAAGAAAATTTGTGCACAAAATTTGAGAGAAATACGCTTTTTGTGCATATGGATAATCTCTTATTTCAGCTCATGATACATGGGATAAATGTTGTTTTGTGTTCAGTGTACATTTTCAAGAAAAGTAGGCTAAATGGAACCAATTCACCTTTCCATGAAGGATCTGGGCCATTGTGGGGTGTGGTCTGGTCAAAAAGTAGTGCACTACCCTATATTAAAAGAGAATAGGGTGCAATTTCAGACGCACCCATAGCTAGACCTCATCAGATGCAGGACTCAGCCCATGGTCATATTCAGCACCCATAGCTAGACCTCATCAGGTACAGGACTCAGCCCATGGTTGTATTCAGCACCCATAGCTAGACCTCATCAGATGCAGGACTCAGCCCATGGTTGTATTCAGCACCCATAGCTAGACCTCATCAGATGCAGGACTCAGCCCATGGTTGTATTCAGCACCCATAGCTAGACCTCATCAGGTGCAGGACTCAGCCCATGGTCGTATTCAACACCCATAGCTAGACCTCATCAGATGCAGTCCTCAGCCCATGGTTGTATTCAGCACCCATAGCTAGACCTCATCAGGTACAGGACTCAGCCCATGGTTGTATTCAGCACCCATAGCTAGACCTCATCAGATGCAGGACTCAGCCCATGGTCGTATTCAGCACCCATAGCTAGACCTCATCAGGTACAGGACTCAGCCCATGGTCGTATTCAGCACCCATAGCTAGACCTCATCAGATGCAGGACTCAGCCCATGGTTGTATTCAGCACCCATAGCTAGACCTCATCAGGTACAGGACTCAGCCCATGGTTGTATTCAGCACCCATAGCTAGACCTCATCAGGTACAGGACTCAGCCCATGGTTGTATTCAGCACCCATAGCTAGACCTCATCAGATGCAGGACTCAGCCCATGGTCGTATTCAGCACCCATAGCTAGACCTCATCAGATGCAGGACTCAGCCCATGGTTGTATTCAGCACCCATAGCTAGACCTCATCAGGTACAGGACTCAGCTCATGGTTGTATTCAGCACCCATAGCTAGACCTCATCAGGTACAGGACTCAGCCCATGGTCGTATTCAGCACCCATAGCTAGACCTCATCAGATGCAGGACTCAGCCCATGGTCGTATTCAGCACCCATAGCTAGACCTCATCAGATGCAGGACTCAGCCCATGGTTGTATTCAGCACCCATAGCTAGACCTCATCAGGTGCAGGACTCAGCCCATGGTCGTATTCAGCACCCATAGCTAGACCTCATCAGATGCAGGACTCAGCCCATGGTCGTATTCAGCACCCATAGCTAGACCTCATCAGATGCAGGACTCAGCCCATGGTCGTATTAAGCACCCATAGCTAGACCTCATCAGATGCAGGACTCAGCCCATGGTCGTATTCAGCACCCATAGCTAGACCTCATCAGATGCAGGACTCAGCCCATGGTCGTATTCAGCACCCATAGCTAGACCTCATCAGATGCAGGACTCAGCCCATGGTCGTATTCAGCACCCATAGCTAGACCTCATCAGATGCAGGACTCAGCCCATGGTCGTATTAAGCACCCATAGCTAGACCTCATCAGATGCAGGACTCAGCCCATGGTCGTATTCAGCACCCATAGCTAGACCTCATCAGATGCAGGACTTAGCCCATGGTTGTATTCAGCACCCATAGCTAGACCTCATCAGGTACAGGACTCAGCCCATGGTTGTATTCAGCACCCATAGCTAGACCTCATCAGGTACAGGACTCAGCCCATGGTCGTATTCAGCACCCATAGCTAGACCTCATCAGATGCAGGACTCAGCCCATGGTCGTATTCAGCACCCATAGCTAGACCTCATCAGATGCAGGACTCAGCCCATGGTCGTATTCAGCACCCATAGCTAGACCTCATCAGATGCAGGACTCAGCCCATGGTTGTATTCAGCACCCATAGCTAGACCTCATCAGGTGCAGGACTCAGCCCATGGTTGTATTCAGCACCCATAGCTAGACCTCATCAGATGCAGGACTCAGCCCATGGTCGTATTCAGCACCCATAGCTAGACCTCATCAGGTGCAGGACTCAGCCCATGGTCGTATTAAGCACCCATAGCTAGACCTCATCAGATGCAGGACTCAGCCCATGGTCGTATTCAGCACCCATAGCTAGACCTCATCAGATGCAGGACTTAGCCCATGGTTGTATTCAGCACCCATAGCTAGACCTCATCAGGTACAGGACTCAGCCCATGGTCGTATTCAGCACCCATAGCTAGACCTCATCAGGTGCAGGACTCAGCCCATGGTTGTATTCAGCACCCATAGCTAGACCTCATCAGGTGCAGGACTCAGCCCATGGTTGTATTCAGCACCCATAGCTAGACCTCATCAGATGCAGGACTCAGCCCATGGTCGTATTCAGCACCCATAGCTAGACCTCATCAGGTACAGGACTCAGCCCATGGTCGTATTCAGCACCCATAGCTAGACCTCATCAGATGCAGGACTCAGCCCATGGTTGTATTCAGCACCCATAGCTAGACCTCATCAGATGCAGGACTCAGCCCATGGTTGTATTCAGCACCCATAGCTAGACCTCATCAGGTGCAGGACTCAGCCCATGGTTGTATTCAGCACCCATAGCTAGACCTCATCAGATGCAGGACTCAGCCCATGGTCGTATTCAGCACCCATAGCTAGACCTCATCAGATGCAGGACTCAGCCCATGGTCGTATTCAGCACCCATAGCTAGACCTCATCAGGTGCAGGACTCAGCCCATGGTTGTATTCAGCACCCATAGCTAGACCTCATCAGGTGCAGGACTCAGCCCATGGTTGTATTCAGCACCCATAGCTAGACCTCATCAGATGCAGGACTCAGCCCATGGTTGTATTCAGCACCCATAGCTAGACCTCATCAGGTGCAGGACTCAGCCCATGGTTGTATTCAGCACCCATAGCTAGACCTCATCAGGTGCAGGACTCAGCCCATGGTTGTATTCAGCACCCATAGCTAGACCTCATCAGGTGCAGGACTCAGCCCATGGTTGTATTCAGCACCCATAGCTAGACCTCATCAGGTGCAGGACTCAGCCCATGGTCGTATTCAGCACCCATAGCTAGACCTCATCAGGTACAGGACTCAGCCCATGGTCGTACTCAGTAGTGCACGCCGTAGAAAAGTGTAGCAAAACATTTTGAAACGAGAATGAGTGTTTCTTAAGTTCAGGTTAGTAGTCCCACTCAGTTTCAGTCCATTTGGTTCTTAATGAATATGACCCAGGCCAAGTGTGACAGCTTTGTGTAAGGGCTTGGACTGACCCTAAACCCTCCAGACAGACACTCTCTGGTGTGAAGATGCTTCCTCTCCCACAAAAACATCTGCAGCGTCTTCCAAATGACACCCTATATTGTACAACAGTACTTTTTACCAGGGCTCATAGGGTTCTGGTGAAAAGTAGTGCACTTTATAGGGAATAGGGTGCCAATTGGGAAGCAGCCTAAGACATCTGCCGGGTCTCATTGGATCTGGAGCTCAGCCTAACATGCACATTAACACAAGCAGCTGAGTAAGCAGAGAATATATCTTTCTGATTCCTGTAATTCCTTGTTGGGATGCCTGTGACCACCTCCCCTCCCAATCCAAGGAATCTATATCAGGCTTAGCCCAGCACTTTACACTTCAGGAAGTAGGCTATGGCTACTGTATTTATTTAGAATCAATGATCTGTACTGACGGAACTGTATGCCACTGTGTAACCTAGTGTGTAGTATATATATATATATCATGTGATTCCCTTCATTGTTTTCATAGCCGCACACACACAGCTGTAAAGCCTAACAACTTAATGAGATGATGAAGCATGTGATAGAGGTCAAAGACTCTCCCTCACATTCTAGCCCACGTTGTCCACAGTCCACCTTATGAGCAGACCCCTTGGAGAGATTGAAAACAATAGCCTGGTTCCTATGTGAATGTCGGAGGCTCTTACTGCATACAGCAAACAAATTCAGTTCCCCCAGGAAAACCCCAGTTATTTTACTTAACTTTTAAGGCTTAAGGCACTATTAGGAGCAATATCCATTGTTGATGGTTGGCTGAGCATAGGCCGACTCGGCAATTTAGTTGCCAATTACTAGATGTGTAGTATTGCAGAGAAAACTTGTGTGGAGACACTGAAAACTGACTTAAAGGTTTAGCTAATGCATCTTAGGCTCTATCATCTCTAAAGACATAGATCCTTGAGGAAAATGACGTGTTACTGAAGTGATACAACGGTATGACTGTCGTAGCACAAGGAAAGCATCAAGCTGTCGACCTAAAACTTCAACCACGGCTAAAATCCTAGTTAAAGCAGTGCTTTGTACAGCATACTACATACCGCCTCAAACCTTGTAGGAAGGACTTCTGAAAGCGTCGACCTAGCGAGCTACATGACTAAAACGGCTCCTCATGACACAGCTCTTCTGTGTTCATAAACCACAAGATATCTTTCCCCTGATGAATACAATACACACACGTCCTGATCATTGCTGAGAAATGACTTTCCTACTCTGTCTCTCTCTAGCTTTTGCGCTCTACTCATTCTCTGAAAACTCTTACCGTCTAGGGACTTTTGAAGTGTATTAAATTCAAAACTTAATGGTGCTCTGCCTCTGTTTACCTAGTCAGCTCTGAACTGACTTAATGGTGCTCTGCCTCTGTTTACCTAGTCAGCTCTGAACTGACTTAATGGTGCTCTGCCTCTGTTTACCTAGTCAGCTCTGAACTGACTTAATGGTGCTCTGCCTCTGTTTACCTAGTCAGCTCTGAACTGACTTAATGGTGCTCTGCCTACCTAGTCAGTCTTGAACTGACTTAATGGTGCTCTGCCTACCTAGTCAGTTCTGTAAAGATAGCTCACACATGGCCTCCACGCATATGCTTCACATTTTCCAAAAATGACTTTTTAAAAATATATTTTTATTTAACTAGGCAAGTCAGTTAATTTTTATTTACAATGACGGCCTACATCGGCCAAACCTGGACGACGCTGGGCCAATTGTGGCGGGGGCGGCAGGACGCCTAGTGGTTAGAGTGTTGGGCCAGTAACCAAAAGGTTGCTCGATCGAATCCCGAGCTGACAAGGTAAAAATCTGTCGCTCTGCCCCTGAACAAGACAGTTAACCCACTGTTCCTAGGCCGTCAGTGTAAGAATTTGTTCTTAACTGACTTGCCTTGTTAAATAAATGTATATTTACACACACACACAGTGGGGCAAAAAAGTATTTAGTCAGCCACCAATTGTGCAAGTTCTCCCACATAAAAAGATGAGACCTGTAATTTTCATCATAGGTACACTTCAACTATGACAGACAAAATGAGAAAAAAATCCAGAAAATCACATTGTAGGATTTTTAATGAATTTCTTTGCAAATTATGGTGGAAAATAAGTATTTGGTCACCTACAAACAAGCAAGATTTCTGGCTCTCACAGACCTGTAACTTCTTCTTTAAGAGGCTCTTCTGTCCTCCACTCGTTACCGGTATTAATGGCACCTGTTTGAACTTGTTATCAGTATAAAAGACACCTGTCCACAACCTCAAACAGTCACACTCCAAACTCCACTATGGCCAAGACCAAAGAGCTGTCAAAGGACAGCAGGCTGGGAAGACTGAATCTGCAATAGGTAAGCAGCTTGGTTTGAAGAAATCCACTGTGGGAGCAATTATTAGGAAATGGAAGACATACAAGACCACTGATAATCTCCCTCGTCTGGGGCTCCACGCAAGATCTCACCCCGTGGGGTCAAAATGATCACAAGAACGGTGAGAAAAAATCCCAGAACCACACGGGGGGATCTAGTGAATGACCTGCAGAGAGCTGGGACCAAAGTAACAAAGCCTACCATCAGTAACACACTACGCCGCCAGGGACTCAAATCCTGCAGTGACAGACTTGTCCCCCTGCTTAAGCCAGTACATGTCCAGGCCCGTCTGAAGTTTGCTAGAGAGCATTTGGATGATCCAGAAGAAGACTGGGAGAATGTCATATGGTCAGATGAAACCAAAATATAAATTTTTGGTAAAAACGCAACTCGTCATGTTTGGAGGACAAAGAATGCTGAGTTGCATCCAAAGAACACACTACCTACTGTGAAGCATGGGGGTGGAAATATCATGCTTTGGGGCTGTTTTTCTGCAAAGGGACCAGGACGACTGATCCGTGTAAAGGAAAGAATGAATGGGGCCATGTATCGTGAGATTTTGAGTGAAAACCTCCTTCCATCAGCAAGGCCACTGAAGATGAAACGTGGCTGGGTCTTTCAGCATAACAATGATCCCAAACACACCGCCCGGGCAACAAAGGAGTGGCTTCGTAAGAAGCATTTCAAGGTCCTGGAGTGGCCTAGCCAGTCTGCAGATCTCAACCCCATAGAAAATCTTTGGAGGGAGTTGAAAGTCCGCGTTGCCCAGCAACAGCCCCAAAACATCACTGCTCTAGAGGAGATCTGCATGGAGGAATGGGCCAAAATACCAGCAACAGTGTGTGAAAACCTTGTGAAGACTTACAGAAAACGTTTGATCTCTGTCATTGCCAACAAAGGGTATATAACAAAGTATTGAGATAAACTTTTGTTATTGACCAAATACTTATTTTCCACCATAATCTGCAAATAAATTCATTAAAAATCCTACAATGTGATTTTCTGGATTTTTCTCTCTAATTTTGTCTGTCATAGTTGAAGTGTACCTATGATGAAAATTACAGGCCTCTCATCTTTTTAAGTGGGAGAACTTGCACAATTGGTGGCTGACTAAATACTTTTTTGCCCCACTGTGTGTGTGTGTGTGTGTGTGTGTATATATAAATAATAATGCGCTGCCCTATGGGACTCCAAATCACAGCCGGTTGTGATACAGCCAGGGTGTCTGTAGTGATGCCTCTAGCACTGAGATGCAGTGCCTTAGACTGCCGCGCCACTAAGGAGCCCAGTGGGGCAAAAGAGAAACCAACAACAAACATTGCATTGAAGTTGAATGAACAAGTATCAAAATGACAAGATGTGGGAAGGTGAACGAGGTGAAGTACTTGGCCTGGACATCAAAACCATTTACTGAACTACTGCTCTTCATTAACACACATTTCTGTGGATTTCCCCATATTTTTGGTTTAGTTGTTGGATGTGTAACAGGTATTCTCTGGGTCACTCACCCAGCTGGGTAGGCCACGAGTCCAGAGCGAGGGTCACAAGCCAAAGCACGGTTCCCAAATGCTGTGATCCCTAGCACCTTCTCCAGTGTCACCTGCAAAATAAACATCACTTCAACAATAAATGGTCTACACATGACATTAAACACCACCGTAGAAGACGTTCCATAGCATGTTAAATCATGAATACACATAAGCTACAGGCCAAGGGTTTGTGTGTGTGTGTGTGTGTGTGTGTATATATATAGTTTATACCCTTAATACAGAGGAGGAGGATCATGAATGGTGTTCTACTGTATCTTCCCAGGTGATGAGAAGTGACATACCAGACTCAGAGTTTTGTTATTCTTAATTGAAGGAACTACGAAGAAACTCTTACAAATATAGAAACAAGACAGACCAGTATCTGCTATGTAGGCCAATGCATTGCACAAATACCTTTTCACAGCAAATAAACAAATATGCATTGGTCAACAACTTGGGTTATAACATCCCTATAAGCAGAGTTGAAGAGAAAATCAGCGTGTCAGCAGCCCAACTTATGAGCTAATAACATTTGAAATGTTTTGCAAAAACGAAGCCATTACACTGCACTGACATGTTCTCTGGGTTTCAGCAGTTTGTTAACCAGCAACGACATTTCACAGCAGGAATCAGCCAGTCAGGTAAGATTTAAGTCAAGTTCAAGCTCATTGATATTCCTCTCTTTCTACTTACCATCTTCACAGCCTCTCAGGGATAGCCTATACAGTACGTCCCTTGTGATTGGATCCCTTCAGGCCTGCTCTTCCTCATTACCCCACAACAAGCCAGAACAGCCAAGGGTACTGATCCCACCCCCCCCCCCCAAGAACACTGACTGAATAATATAACACCTGGGTACGAGCTAGAATAGGCTAGCTACTGAATCCCAACCGTAGTGTGGTAGATCCCCTCTCCTGGGCTTCAACTGTAGTGTGGTAGATCCCCTCTCCTAGACTTCAACTGTAGAGTGGTAGATCCCCTCTCCTAGACTTCAACTGTAGTGTGGTAGATCCCCTCTCCTAGACTTCAACTGTAGAGTGGTAGATCCCCTCTCCTAGACTTCAACTGTAGTGTGGTAGATCCCCTCTCCTAGACTTCAACTGTAGAGTGGTAGATCCCCTCTCCTAGACTTCAACTGTAGTGGTAGATCCCCTCTCCTGGACTTCAACTGTAGAGTGGTAGATCCCCTCTCCTGGACTTCAACTGTAGTGGTAGATCCCCTCTCCTGGACTTCAACTGTAGAGTGGTAGATCCCCTCTCCTGGACTTCAACTGTAGTGGTAGATCCCCTCTCCTGGACTTCAACTGTAGAGTGGTAGATCCCCTCTCCTGGACTTCAACTGTAGTGTGGTAGATCCCCTCTCCTGGACTTCAACTGTAGAGTGGTAGATCCCCTCTCCTAGACTTCAACTGTAGAGTGGTAGATCCCCTCTCCTGGACTTCAACTGTAGAGTGGTAGATCCCCTCTCCTGGACTTCAACTGTAGAGTGGTAGATCCCCTCTCCTGGACTTCAACTGTAGAGTGGTAGATCCCCTCTCCTGGACTTCAACTGTAGAGTGGTAGATCCCCTCTCCTGGACTTCAACTGTAGTGTGGTAGATCCCCTCTCCTAGACTTCAACTGTAGTGTGGTGGATCCCCTCTCCTGGACTTCAACTGTAGAGTGGTAGATCCCCTCTCCTAGACTTCAACTGTAGAGTGGTAGATCCCCTCTCCTGGACTTCAACTGTAGAGTGGTAGATCAACCCCCCCCAGTCATCACATGACTGTATTCAGTTACTGTGCCTCCCAGTGTGACTGTGTGTGGGGCACATCCCACCTCCTGTACAGCTGCCTGTTTTTGTGCTTTCGTCACAAACCGTTTATTCTCTACGCCTCGCTCTCTTTCTCTACACCTACCTTGCCGGGTTGTTGGGTTCAAGTTGAAATGTGGCTATGGCAGCAATCAACAGCGGCCAGCAGTGTTGCCAGCAAGGTGACAAATAAGTAGCTTGACTACAGGCTAATTCAGTTGATGTGATGAATTTATAAATGTATATAATAAATTAATGACCACTAGCCTATAGCTCATAAGACATCGGCCAGATCATTGGGACGTTGCATAAACAGAGGTTGAAGCTTCCAGACAGGAAAAAGAAAATAAGTGGAAGTTGGGCTATTGCTCCATAAATAGAGTTTAGAACAATGTGCTTTCTGTTGTTTGTTACCAGAGTTCTACGTCAAAGGAATAATTGACTAGGTCAACATTTTTAAAAAGGGTCTTTAATGAGCCCAGTATACCTCCTCCTTGTAAACAAAGCATAGGAGGAAGTTTTCAGCAGAAAGTTGAAAAAGAGCATTGAGTACTGAGTCCACTGCAGTGTACTTCTTCTCGTTAAAGTGCAGTTGCATCCATGTTCCTGATAATACACAGCCTAATCTTATGGGCTCTGGTCAAAATAAGTGCACTATAAAATGTGTCATTTGGGACCCATCCACTAACGTTACTATAGGCTACGATCCATGAGGTCGACGGGCTCAAGGCAGCAGATAGGCGTCCCGTACAGTAATATTCTAGAACGGTACTCACAGCCTAAGAAATACAATGTTAGACCCAGGATAATAAGAAAAACCCACTCCTTCTTAAATCTCTCATACTCAAACATGTATTCCTTTGTCTGACTCCCTACTCCAGAGAGTGTTTCACACTAGGTTAGTAGGCTGTCTGCATAAGCTTGCCATCACATCTTAGCCTACACCCTAAGAAAACAAAGGCAGATTGACGTCAAATGAATTAAGCTCACTTAAATAATAAACAACCACAACAAGACTAATAATTACTCACATCATTACCTATCTTCAAGAAAAACAAAACACAAACAATGGGTAGTAGTAATTTCCATATTGCACCCCCCCCCAAAAAAATGAAGACAACCTGATGTAGTATGTTGGTTAAACTAAGGTTGTGAAGATACAGTATAGCCTATATGTAGGCTATTTAGTTGATTCACTCATACCTGATTCTCAGCTTTCTCCCTGCTGTGTTACATAATGTCAGGCTAGTAGAGTAGTGGTAGGTTAGAGTTTACATCTGGTTTGTCTCTGATGTAAGTGTGCCACGGAGCGCTCCTACAAACACCTCTTAAAACCCACGAGGAGAAACTGCCGTGGACGCTTAATAAAACAATGGGACTAACAGAATGACAGAATGTGGATCTTTTAAAATAGGACACTCATCTTGCCTGAGTAACCTTTCAATGTTTAAAAAATATCTATATTTATCTGTAAATAATAGTCACAAATCCTAACATGTCGCTACTGTACTAAAAGAGAGAAGGGAGGGAAATGGAAAGGCGATGTTAAAAAGTGGGCCTATACTCTGCATGCACACACAAAGACAGAGCCTACAATCCCGGCGAGTATTCACAAATGGGACATTCTGCAGCAATGTTTAAAGACATCTACGAATCACTGTCCAGCATGGCTCGGGGCCTGTTACAGCTTTATAGCCTACGCTTCACAGGGAGCAAGGAGGAGTATTAAGTAGCCTAAGTATGACTGTTTTAGTCACTGCCATGTCTCTTGAGACTTTGTAGTACACTAACTACAGGCACCGACACTCCTGGGTGGAACAGGAAGGTAGTGTACTGTCGGTGTCCTGCCACAGCCGTAAACAGACAGACTGGAATGCACCAGCAGAGTGAACTTCATGGAAGAGGGGGAATTACTACACATGAAAGCTTGTCATATTGACAACATTCTTGGACGTATCGTCTTCAACGTACAGAATTATTGTCATCTATAAGAGCCAATGTTATTGTTATCTGAATTGATTGTACTGCAGGTCTATTCTTCATAGCTTTTTAGGGGGTTCAGTCAACACACATGGGGGGGGTAGCAGGTAGCTTGTAGCCTACATGGGAATGGAACGAACCCAGCTGTCTGTCTGTCTGTCAGGTCACATGCCACTTTCTCACGTCAACACCGAGGAAGTGAACAGACTTCTTTAACATCGACTTATAGTAAGGTTGTGAATAGCATATAAATCACTACAAATTAGTACAGTAATTGTTTTACTACAAGTATAATAATTTACTTAAACAGAGTGTGAGACATGTCATGAAGATATGGAGTTGACTGCAGGACTAGGCTAGGAGGGACACGTTTATGTAAACTAGGATGAGCAACCTCCATGGTGTTGCAAGGGAAAATAAGCTCCATGCAATGTCCAAGAACATGTTTTTGTTTAATGGTCAGTGACACACTTCCCCAAATATGTGATGCACAAGGAATCTATATGAGGATCCTGTAAATAAATATGAATGTCCCTCCAATGATTGTGTGCATTGTCAATATTTGACGTATTATTCCAGAACACCGGTGCAGTTGCAACACAATACATCATTCTTTCCATTAGAAAGCACTGGACTGTGCATTTAATTTTACTGCTAGATCAATGCTGTTTCAATTATATACAAATGACTGTGATATTGCCTGGTAGGTCGCTCGCAGTGTTTGATAGCAAATCTATAAACTGGTTATAATGGTCTTCTGTCAATGTTCAAAAAATGAAAATGTACAGAGATGAGTGTCCATGCCAGATACATACCTTGTTAGTGAGATTTTCTTTGTTGTTCAGAGCTTTATTCCTTCTCAATTTTATAGATGGCGAGCGAAGCAGATTTTTGATCCGACTCTTTATTGTGGAACCCTCCACCGTCATCTTGAAAAATAAATTCTGACTGATCTCTTTAATCGGTTGATAGAATTAGTACATGCAAATATGGAAACCGGTGGTGAAATACTGACACAATCATTTCTACTTCACCAAAATAAATAAATAGATCAAATATACAGGAATATGCTGTCATGCTTCCTACAGGTTCAATGAGCTGGTTCTGTCAGCATGTGTGCAGTTCTCGTTGATTTCATGCCCTGCTCTGCCTAGAAAGCTTTTTCGCATTATCTGTTCTTTTTGGATCGCATTCTGATCCACGGAGAGGGATCTCTCTCTGGATGCATTTGGAAAAATTGTAAACGTTCCCAGATTGTCAACAGGATTAGCTACTTCGATGGTCGGGTCACAGGATACAGTCTGTCACGTCTCCGCTCCTCTTGTCATTGCCTCCTCCTCAACGAGAACTCACCAATGATTGGCAAACTGGATCTGTGGCACAACACCAGTTGGTTAGCCAGCTAGCCAAGCTTTCAGCCATAGAATTAGGAATTAGAATACGGTTCTCTATGGTCCCAGCTGTCTCTTGCGTCCCCATATGGGCAAAAAAGATACTAACGTTTGCTTAAAACACTCAATAAGAATATGCCCAGTGCTATTGCCTACGAGCATGTCATTTGACAATGTTAACAAACTAGCATTGTATCTAACAATAGTTAGCTAGCTAGATATTTAGCCGTGCCTATAGGGGCTAAGGTTAGCACAGGCGCCTTGGGCACTAGCTACCTTGCCATTGCTATAATTTTTTTCCTGGTTCTGCAATGCATGGTTGAAAGATCACACATTGCAACATATCTAGCTTTATTTTTATATCGTTCCCTTTCGTTTAGACGATTTTCTAAATCACGACTGTCAGGGCAGACCTCCTTGTCTCGCTTAGTTGCAAGTATCAACATTTACAGTCGTTTGTTTTGATTACACTGGACAAGCAATCTGACCCAGATCTCACCCTAACTGGTCAAGTCATTGTCGCCATCTAGCGGTGGTTGAAAGCGGCTGGGACATCTCATGTGGAGCTCCCGACTGGGCCTGTCTGCTACTGTCAACTTGTTTTGTGTTTCCTAACTCGAATGCAACATTTGAATGAAAACAGTCGGCGAATGGCGACTTTTAGCAATTGATAATGTAAACAGCGAATTATAGTTGGCTTGAAAAATATATAATTTTCGAACCTTGTATTTTCAAGACTTTAAACCTTTTATTAAACATTTACATGCATTACACGTTAGTCCCAAATTTCTTCTGTGCTACGTAACAGGGCAGTTGCTCCATATTACAGCTTGCAGCATCTTCTTTACCCTATATGACTACACTAATACGTGTACGGTGGCCAATGAGGTGAACCTTCTAGTGGAGTCCTCCAAGTCACTCTACTGCCATAATGCTATTCTGGATCCCTTTTATTCTACACATCCAAGAGGGATTTGGGGAGCTGGTCAGTGAAAGCCTTAGATGGTCTGTTGGTTGTAGAGTCTGTTGGTGGCATAAGTACATAAGTATACATGGGGGGGAATTGGGAGGACCCCCTTCAGTGTAGTTCAACTGAGCTGAGAGGAAGCTTTAGAACAAATGTGCCTTTAGAGCATTTGGTCTGCTGCTAGATAGGGGCAATGCAGTGAAAATGTAGGCAATTATGCACGTGTCCAACCTGGTCGCAAAACATGTTGTATTATGTACAGACAATCCAATAGTATGTGTTACATTTCGTACGGTATGTATTAATTATTGAATGTCCATCACCCATTTTGTATGATATGTTTCGAATTACAATTCGTACTATAATGTTACGAATTTGCTAAACTTATATATTACGAATTCTAGCTAAGTGGCTAGCTGGCTAACATTAGGAAGGGATGATGAGGAGCAAGGAAACGGACACCTTCAGAGTAGAAGGATAACCGATTATACAGTAGGTGGTTGCGCTGACCTGAACCACGAGGTTACCACAGTTCCACAGTAGCCGATGCCACTCTTCTGCTGCCAGTAGATGATGTTAGGAAAGCGGAGGTAAATGAGCAGGACGGTAATGGCCCATACGAGCAGGGAGACCAGAGCAGCGTTGTGGGCTCGGACCAACCGAGGCTCGAGTGGGAAGATTATGGACAGGACGCGGTCGGTGATGACTGCACAAATAAACATGGTGCTTGAGGTCAGACCTACAAAGTGGAGTATGTTACTCAGGACGCACAGTGAAAGGCCCATGCTCCAGTCATAGTTCTCACGTACCGCCCAGAGCGATCTATGTACTGTTTGGAGGCCAGGTAGGCTAGGTCACACAGAGCAAGGTTCAGTACTCCGATTGAGCAGAGTCCACTGTAGAGACGATTTGAGGCAGGTTACCAGGCTACAGAGTTTTCCAAAGATACAGAGCAGTAAGAGGCTATGGTGGAATGACTGTTGCAGCGCAGTTGCGTGTTGAGCTGCAGTCGTCAAAAGGGGACTAATGGGAGGGAAAGGTCTTCGATGGCTGATGTGCTGTTCCTTTGCAGTCCTCAAAAGGGGACTAATGGCAGGGAAAGGTATTCGATGGCTGATGTGCTGTTCCTTTGTAGCTTTGTGCACAGCTATTTTCAGGTCTATCCAGAGATGTTCGATCGGGTTCAAGTCGATCGGGTTCAAGTCCGACCTGTTTTCGCTTTGTCATTATGGGGAATTGTGTGTAGATTGCTAATTTAATTCATTTTAGAATAAGGCTGTAACGTAACAAAATGTTGAACATGTAACGAGGTCTGAATACTTTCAAAAGGCACTGTATGTACAGTGGGGCCTGAAATGATTACATCTCTTGATAAAGATGAGCAAAATAATATATTTTATACTAATACAGTTGCTCAGAGAAATAGATTGTTTAAAGTCAAAACATTTTTTAAACAAAATCTATTTTGTCTGAACAAATTAGTATAAAATATACATTTTCCTTTTTTGATCATACAATATATACTGAACAAAAATGAAAGCAACATGCAATGATTTAAAATATTCTGCTGAGTTACAGCTCATACAAGGAAAGAAGTAAATTCCTAATCTATGGATTTCAAATGACTGAGAATACAGGTATGATTCTGTTGGTCACAGATACACTTTTAAAAATATATATTTTTTAAAGTATCAGAAAACCGTTCAGTATCTGGTGTGACCACCATTTGCCTCATGGAGCGGGACACATCTCCTTCACATAGAGTTGATCCGGCTTTTGATTGTGGCCTGTGGAATGTTGTCCCACTCTTCAGTGGCTGTGTGAAGTTGCTGGATATTGGCGGGAACTGGAACACACAGTCGTGCATGTAGATACAGAGCATCCCACACATGCTCAACGGGTGACATGTCTGGTGTGTTTGTAGGCAATGGAAGAAGTGGGACATTTTCAGCTTCCAGGAATTGTACACAGATCCTCGCGACATGGGGCCGTGCATTATAATGTTGAAAGATGAAGTGATGTTGGAAGATGAATTGCACTAGAATGCGCCTCAGGATCTCGTCACGGTAGCTCTGTGCATTCAAATTGTCATCGATAAAATGTAATTGTGTTCGTTGTCCGTAGCTTATGCCTGACCATACCATAACCCCACCACCACGGGGCACTCTGTTCACAACGTTGACATCAGCAAACCGCTCGCCCACATGACACCATACACGTGGTCTTTGGATGTGAGGCCGGTTGGACGTACTGCCAAATTCTCTAAAACAACATTTGAGGCATGAACATTTCATTCTCTGGCAACAGCTCTGGTGTACATTCCCGCAGTCAGTATGCCAAATACACTCTCCCTCAAAACTGCACATTTTAGAGTGGCCTCTTCCCCCATCACAAGGTGCACTTGTGTAATGATCATGCTGTTTCATCAGCTTCTTGATATACCACACCTATCAGGTGGATGGACTATCTTGGCAAAGGAGAAATGCTCACTAACGGGGACGTAAACTAATTTCTGCGCATTTGAGAGAAATAAGCTTTTTGTGCGTCGGGACATTTCTGGGATATTTTATTTCAGCTCATGAAACACGGGACCAACACTTTCCTTTATCAAGGAATCCAATAATTCCAGACCCAATTGTATAATAAAATGTCAATACACAGGAAAAGACACTCCAGTATAGTCTAATATTCTAATTTTTGATATGAAATCACATTTCCGATACGAATAAAACATTTAAAAAAAAAAATGCTTTTCTGTAACAAGCTAAATATTTTCTAAACGACTTTGAGCAAACTTCTAAACAAAAATAGAACTGAAGTGAGGAGATAGTTCTGATCAACACTTACCCTTGGAGAAGGCTGTATTTCTGCTGTATTTCTGCTGTATTTCAAAAAAACTTTATCACACTACGGCGTCATGTCACAACTGAAGAAATGATCATGCCTACATCCCAAATGGCAGGGCCTTGGTCAAGAGTTGACATTTGGGACATACCTATTGCTATAAATTATAATTCACAGGGGAAATTAGACATTTTCCGGTAACGGATAAGGTCATTAGTTTGCCATTAGATCCCAGGGGACGATTGGGAAATGTCGGATCTCTCTCTGTCCTTTAAAAAGGGCAAACGAAACAAGGGAGGAGTACTTAGCATTTTAACAATCAGTTACCCATGCATGTTCTTTCACAATATTCCGGTAAAAAAAAAAATCAAGAATGTCCAATGTCGGCTGTACAGTTACAGTAAGTCACTTCATCTTTACAGTAATATTATATTTAAAGTCAGAAACTGCATCAGAAATGTAAATCTGGCAAGCTAGGTTCATTATTAGATTTTATTTCAAGGCATCTTCCTTTCTCTTCCGTCAACATCCTAAACGTAACGGTTATTGACCCCATATAAAAACATGAGAAATATCTTTACAAAAAACAACTATCGTTCTCAAAGTGGAAAAACTTCATTATTTACATGGCCTATTATTTTAAAAAAATGGAGTTTATATATATATTTTTTTTTTTACAGAAATTCAATCTACACTATATGGTTCTAACCAACAGTTCTTGATGCAGTTTAACAAGATGGTTGGCTTTTACTTCTGCAAGCTTTACCTCTGAGCAACATAAAAATTATTACAGCAACGACAGCTTTCATTTCCCCCAATTCAACCACAAATACACAAATTCTTTCAAATGGCACCCTATTCCCTATATAGTACACTACTTTAGATCAGGGCCCTGGTCAAAAGTAGTGCACTATATAGGAAATAGGGTGCCATTTGGGACGTATCCAGTCATTTTTTTACTAATATTATAGTGAATGTCAGGGTCTAATTATTACATACATCACTGAAGGGAAGCTGCTCTTAGAAAAAAAGTCACAAGCGCTGCATATTCAATTACCTGTCCATTACGATAATATTTATCAAGGTTTTTCTATGTTGAGATGTGCATGTCTGCATTGCAAACTGAGTGGTTAGTAGTTAGTGTAGAAAAACGTGTGCCATAAAAAAATATATAATTACAGATGAAATGTTCCTTAAAGGTGAAGTAACTACAAACATGAAGAAACAGAGATCTCCCACTCCAATATGGAGACAGGATTTTTTCAGAGGCCCTATACACACACACAACATTACAGTACTATGAACAGAACTGGCATCCGTACAATTAGATGTCTGTCTACAAATCCTCTTGCTCTGATAGAACAAATAATATACTCTAAGGTCTCGAACACACCAATAGTGTTTGTCTGCTGAGAGTACTTGTGAACCGAGTGCAAACCGGTTTTACATATAGAAACATGCGAAGACGTCAACATCGCGCTGAACAACAAGCTGTAAACGAAAGATCTACATTCGGTGCGATGTGTGTAACCCATAAAGGCAGAACATACTGGACACCCTTAAATGTACCAAGGTCCTGGCAGCTTACTATACCAGAATATTCATTGCATCTCCTCTTTAAAATGAGGGAAAGAAAAGCAACAGTTCAGAGCCTGTATTTATAGTGTCTTACACATGCGTTGATCTAGGATCAGATCCATGTGAGCTTATTCATTATGATCTAAAAGGTTAAACTGATTCTAGATCTGTACTCTTATTCTGAGACACTTCTAGATAGGAGATTTGAACAGAAAAACAAACAAAAACTCCTGACTGTCAGAACAGTGTCATGTCAGTCTTTCCGATACGCCCCGTTAGGTAGTGTTGCTTCTAAAACAAAACAAAATCACTTTTTTTCACAAGGATATCCTAATTGGTTTAGCCAGAAGGGTCATATCCATTACGTCACATTGTAGAGAAATGCTTTGCAGCAGAAAACAAACGTTTCTCATTGGACAAGTTGAAGTAGTCTCACCCCATTTCAGTCAGGTTTGGTCAGTTTGGTGCCGAATGAATACGACCTATGTGAATGGGGGTATTGAGGAGAGATGGCTACAATGTCGACCTTGGCCTAAGTGAGTTGGTTCTCAGTTCTATGTCTGAGGGTTGCTCTTTAGTCATCGTGGGTCTAGTCTTGGCATGGGCCTCAACTGCAGCAGCAGTGGCGGGGTCAGTGCTTATTGCAGTGCATCTTGACCTTTTGTAGTGCATGCTTTTGCTTGTTGGCTGTGCCCGTTGACAGCAGGAGCAGAAACAGCCTCTGATGGTTTCAGGTTGGATCCAAAACCAACTTTAAGGTCCTCTACCTGTGGTATTGGCAGACCTGGGCCTTTGGAAGTCTTTTCATGGCCCTTGTCCTCATTCAGTCTCAGGAACAAGGGGCTAAGGGAGCGCTCGTCATCTCCATCTCCGATGATCGCCTTCTCTGTCTTTGGTGGTAGTAGCACCCTGTCTGTCTGAGGTGTGGGTACCCTCACGGTCCCCATCTGCCTAGGCTCGGTGTGTGGTATGCAGGAGACCACTGGAGGACCTCTGGGGCTGCTGTTGTTGTCTGTGGTAATCTGCTGGTTAAGGATGAAGATCTCGTTGAGGACAGATGTCAGGCTCTCGTCTTCACTATCACCATCTTTGTTGTCTTCGTCCTCCTCAGAGGTTCCATCTGTGTCGTTGATCCCTACACTGTCTACAGCGTGGTCCAGCTGCTTCCCCAGAACCTCTCCGTACTCCAACCCACTGCCCCTACCCTTCACTGGGGCTGGCCTCCTCTGAGCTCCCCCTGACACACCTGGAGCTGACTGGTTCTGTCGGGCTTTAACCAATGAAACGGCATCGGCGAAATTAGGAACTGAAAAATAGGAAACATATGCAACTTTGTTTGTGTCAATGGCATCACATTCAGCCAACTCAAATCAGATTTAAAGATTTCTACATTGAAGTGGTAAAAACATCTGTGGGAAGTTACCTCCCCTTTTGCTGTCATTAAAAGTTGGAGTGAGAGAAATGGGTTTGGACATTGAGGGGATAATGATGGTGACCGAAGCGACACCTAAAAAGAAAAGTGAGAAATTGAAGAAAAATCCAAATCAAATCAGGAAACATTTCAATGCAACTATGTGTCAGTGCAGTGTGCCTTGAGTCACTACAAGCCTACCTGGTGTTTGAGACTGTTGCATTTCGATTCCAGCGACGCGTCCTCCCGGCAGCAGAGAACGGGCAGACTGCATGGCGATCACCTGCTCAGGTGTGATCACTCCACCCACTAAAGACAGCATTCGAGGAGGGAGAAACCCAGCATGAACTGGTGGGGAAGCTGTTGGGGAGGCAGAAAAAAAAGGATCTAAATGATTAATTTCTTCACATGAAAGTTCAGTCTCTAGACCAGCAGTCTGTCTTATTGAAGTCAACCTGGCCCATTGGGTGCTGATACAGTAACAGGGTCAGAGGGACGGGAGGCTCACCTGGGGCAGGCTGTATTTTTCTGCCATACAGGATGTTAGGTCTGGTCCTTTCACGCGGCGAACGCCAAGTTGAGGGGTGGTTACTGGAAGGTGGTGTGATGGGACTTGTCTTGGGTCGTTGGGATGCAGGCTTTTGGGGGATAGAGTGGGGGACTGAGGTGGCTACGACCTTTAACTTGAGGCTGGGGGCCAGGGACTTTGGCTTAGGCTGTCGAGTGCTCCTGAGTGAAATTGTTTTATCGGGTGAGACCGATGAGGACGGCCCTCTCCACTTCCTTTTGAACACCATGTCCTTCTGTTTGGTTGAGATGTCCTGTAGTTTCCTGATGATGAGCTCCTCTGTCTTTCCTGTTGAGAGAACACAGGCCAGTGTTATAGGAAGGAGAGACGAATAGGAGACGAGAGAAGGGGGGTGAAATGTAAGGCCCATTACCAGATTTCTTTGAGATTTTCTTAATATCACCAGCTCTCTCCCTGGTCAGCCCGCTCTTCAGTTTTTCAAGGCGCTCGCATTTGTCTCTCAGGTCAAGGACTTGTTTTCGGTCCTGTTAAATAACAGAGACAATACTTTATATTTCCTGAAGAGATTCTTTACTAAATACAAATATGTCTGTGCTGTGATTTCACTGTCCATGGTTACAATTTGCAGTGTTCTTGGTTCAATGTTACCATTAGCACTCGGACTTGCACAACCCATACGAGAGACAAGGCTGTGCTGCGCTTCAGAACATGACGACCCAGCACCAACTAATGTTTTCATCCTCGGGAAGGAAAGACTAAGTGTGCATCCCAAATGGCACCCTATTCCCTAGTGCAAAAGTTTTGACCAGGCCCCATAAGGCCAATAACAAGTCAGTAATATTTAGTTGACTATTTCATTGACCTTGTTTGTGACATACCGTACCTCCCAGAACTGCATAATTGAAGGAAGGCATTAAACGGTTGTTTATGTCTTTGTAATAACATCGAGGGGGGGACATACTCTTAATTTGGGTCCTGTTTCTCCTTCCACTTCTTTAGCGTATTTTGCCTTCAGTTGTGAAGTGGTGCTCTTCTGTGCATTGTCTTCCACACTCTCAATGTCTACAGCCTCCTCCTCCTCTATGCTTTCTTGAACATCCTGAAAGACAGATGAGTCATAGTTAAAAAACAAAGAAAAACATGATTCTCAAGAGAAAACGAATAGATTTTAATAGACAGAAACCGAACTGTGTTGTATAATTAAGCAATAAGGGACGAGGGGATGTGGCATTTGGCCAATATACTACGGCTAAGGGCTGTACTTATGCACGACGCAAGGAGTGCCTGGACACAGCCTTTAGCCGGGGCGAACAGCCCTTAGCCGGGGCATATTGGCCATATACCACAAACCCCTGAGATGACTTATTGCTATTATAAACTGGTTACCAATGTAATTAGAGCGGTAAAAATACATGTTTTGTCATACACGTGGTATACGGTCTGTTATAAGCTGGGTGGTTCGAGCCCTGAATGCTGATTGGCTGACAGACGTGGTATATCAGATGGTAAACCACAGGTAAGACAAAAAATCGCATTTGTAATCAGTTTATAATAGCAGTAAGGCACCTCGGGGGCTTGTGATATATGGCCAATATACAACGGCTAAGAGCTGTATCAAGGAACTCCGTGTTGCATTGTGCATAAGAACAGCCCTTAGCCGTGGTATATTGGCCATATACACCACACCCCCTTGGGCCTTATTGCTTAAATATACCACAGACAATCAGCATTCAGGACTCGAACCACCCAGTTTATAATGAGGTTTAACAGTTCTTACACGGATGTTAATGACGTCCCCTTTAACGTTGTTGTCATCGTCATCGGAAGAATCCTCTGTCTCGTCCGAGGAGTTGTCCGTTTTCTCCTCCTCTGTGTCCTCCAGAAGGTCCACCACCTCCATCACCGCTTCCCTGTCCTCCTCCGTGTCCTCCAGAAGGTCTACCACCTCCATCACCGCTTCCCTGTCCTCCTCCGTGTCCTCCAGAAGGTCTACCACCTCCATCACCTCCTCTCTGTCCTCCTCCTCCTTCTCTGCATTCACTCCTCCCATGTGCCTTGGTCTCGACCTGGCCTCACTGCAGGTCAAGACAGCTGAAGAGGACGAGACAGCAGAGGAGTCTTTGGGAACTCCTTCCATATTCCTGTTGACGAGTAGCTCCTCACTCTTCTGCTGGGAACAAACATACTGGATGTTCCTCAGGATCTGCTTCTCAGACTCTCCTGTAGAGGGAAAGATGTTGGTTGAATGTTTGTTGAATGCTGAAATGTTACAGCAGTGTCCATTATTACCAGTTAACTGGGACATCTTCTTGACATAAGCTGCTCTCTCCAGGGTCAGTGAAGTCCTTAGCTTCTCCATGTCGTTACTTTTCCTAGTCAGGATTTGGATCTCCTCTGTCGCCTGATAACATACGTTTATTTTAGTTAACTTTTTAATCGATTGACAGATGCTTCAACAAAACAAAGACCGACCACATTAAAATATACAAATACCTTGTCTGAGTCCTAAATGGCACCCTATTCCCTACATAGGGCTCTGATCAAAAGTAGTACACTATATAGGGAATAGGGTGCCATTTTGGACACACACATTAATTAAAGGAATAATTAAATTGAACAAAATGAGCAATGGTTTGGATAAAGTTAAAGTAAACAAAAACGTTAAGAAAAAGTTAACCATCCCTTTATAGGTGCTTACTTCTTTAAGGATATACACTTTCGCAGCTTTTTGGTCAAGTTTCATTGTCTCTCTCAGCCGCTGGAAGCACCCATGGAGCTCAAAACGGCGATGCCTCTCGTCCACGTTATGCTCCAGCTGTTTCTACAGAATGCAACAGGATGAAGCTCTATCATGGAGTCTTGGAGACTTGAATATGAAAACTAAGGCACAATGGCGCTATGGTTGAGGTACAGAACAGACTGTTTACACATAAATTATTTAGACCTCAGCCCCACACAAATAGACAAACAAACAAAGAAAGAAACAGACTACTACTGTTTAGTCTAAAAACTAGAAAATATGAGATTTAGGTAACTAGTCTCAAAACAGACATGTTGTATGAAGTTAAAAGGGTTCTTACACTGATGACGTCGATGAGCTCCTCTTTATTAACACTTGAATCGTCAGAATCGGTCTCATCAGATGAGTTGTCTGTCTTCTCATCCGTATCATCCAAATCGTACTCATCCTCCACCATCTTCCTCTTCGGTCTTCCTGTCCATGTCTGGTAGGGGTCATCAACATGAACCATCTTAGTAAGGAGATTGGAGTCTGCTGTGGAGGTGTTATCTTTGATCCCTGTCGTTGTGACCTGGGTTATAGGGGGTTTTGGGGGAGGCTGCAGCACTATAACCACCTCAGGCTGGATATTAGGGTCTAAATTGCAGTGAGCTGGGGAGATAGCATCAGCTGTTATACATTTAAACTGGGGTCCTTTAGGGGGTTTTGTGGATTTAGGAGGCGTTTTGGTTTTCTGGAAAGGCCGCATCCAACTACACACCTCAGAGGCTACACTAGAGGTCACTGTGGTGATATTGTCAGCTTTGACACCTGTGTTCTTAACCGTTTTTGTGGGGGATTTGACAGTAATTACTGTGGTTTCCGGGTGAGGCTGCAGCACAGTAACACCCCCTACTACAGGCATCACCTTGGAGGAGTCCTGGGCTGGCACCACCGGACACTTGATGATGATGGGCTTCTTGTTGACTGTCTGAGGAACAATCTCCAAGGTGAACGTCCCACCATTTGTCACGGTGGGGGAGAGACTAACGTAACCAGGGGTGGTTTTAGGGGCGGTGATAGTGGTGTTGGATGCAGTCTGGGTCTTTGGGAAAGTGACAAGGGGGACAGTACTGATGGTGGAAGCACAGCTACCAGGGCCCTTGCTCTCCAATGTGGTGAGAGAGGAGGTGGAGCTGTTCATGGTGGTCAAGCATTCAGGCATGGTTAAAATGATCATCCCACCTGAAAATAAAAAAGAATAAAGTTCAGCTGTAGCGAGGTTTCCATCCAATTTGCGACAGATTTTCATCTGAATATTCTAAAATGAGCATTTTCCCATCAGAGATGTTTCCGTCAAATTGACTTGTTGTGGATAGACGTCTGTGCATAATGACATAGTGCACATAAAAATAACTTGAGGTTGGCTTCCCGACTGCATTGCAGTGCTTGAGGCATCACTACAGACCAGGGTTCGATCCCAGGCTGTGTTATTGGGCTCTAGCGGCCGGACACCTGCAGGATGACTTTGGTCATCAGTTGAACGATGTTTCCTCTGACACATTGGTGCAGCTGGCTTCCGGGTTAAGCGGGCAGGTGTTAAGGAGCGCGGTTTGGTGGGTCATGTTCTGGAGGACACATGACTCGACTTGTGCCTCTCCCGGGCACATTGGGGAATTGCTGCGATGAGACAAGATCATAATTGGATCGTAATTGGATATCACGAAAATTGGGGAGAAAAAGGGGTTAAATCGGATTTTCAAATCTACTGATGGTTTTGTCACTAAATGTTTTGTGTACAGTCGTGGCCAAAAGTTGAGAATGACAAATATTAATTTTCACAAAAGTCTGCTGCTTCAGTGTCTTTAGATATTTTTGTCAGATGTTACTATGGAATACTGAAGTATAATTACAAGCATTTCATAAGTGTAAAAGGCTTTTTTATTGACAATTACATGAAGTTGATGCAAAGAGTCAATATTTGCAGTGTTGACCCTTCTTTTTCAAGACCTCTGCAATCCGACCCTGGCATGCTGTCAATTAACCTCTGGGCCACATCCTGACTGATGGCAGCCCATTCTTGCCTAATCAATGCTTGGAGTTTGTCAGAATTTGTGGGTTTTTGTTTGTCCACCCCCATCTTTAGGATTTTCCTGGCCATGGACCCAAAATATTGATGTTTAGTTCCCTGAGCCACTTAGTTATCACTTCTGCCTTATGGCAAGGTGCTCCATCACGCTGGAAAAGGCATTGTTTGTCACCAAACTGTTCCTGGATGGTTGGGAGAAGTTGCTCTCGGAGGATGTGTTGGTATCATTTAATTTTTTTTTTTTTTTTACCTCCTTTTCTCCCCAATTTCATGGTATCCAATAGTAGCTACTATCTTGTCTCATCGCTACAACTCCAGAAAGTTACGCATCCTCCGATACACAACCCAACCAAGCCGCACTGCTTCTTAACACAGCGCGCATCAAACCAGGAAGCCAGCCGCACCATGTGTCGGAGGAAACACTGTGCACCTGGCGACCTGGTTAGCGCACACTGCGCCCGGCCCCCACAGGAGTTGCTGGTGCGCGATGAGACAAGGATATCCCTACCGGCCAAACCCTCCCTAACCCGGACAACGCTAGGCCAAGTGTGCGTCGTCCCACGGACCTCCCGGGTGTGGCCGGTTAAAACAGAGCCTGGGCGCGAACCCAGAGTCTTAGCGCCCTTAACCACTGCGCCACCCGGGAGGCCCTTGGTACCATTCTTTATTCATGGCTGTGTTCTTAGAAGAAATTGTGAGTGAGCCCACTCCCTTGGCTGAGAAGCAACCACACACATGAATGGTCTCAGGATGCTTTACTGTTGGCATGACACAGGACTAATGGTAGCGCTCACCTTGTCTTCTCTGGACAAGCTTTTTTTCCGGATGCCCCAAACAATCGGAAAGGGGATTCATCAGAGAAAATTACTTTACCCCAGTCCTCAGCAGTCCAATCCCTGTACCTTTTGCAGAATATCAGTCTGTCCCTGATGTTTTTCCTGGAGAGAAGTGGCTTCTTTGCTGCCCTTCTTGACACCAGGCCATCCTCCAAAAGTCTTCGCCTCACTGTGCATGCAGATGCACTCACCTGCCTGCTGTCATTCCTGAGCAAGCTCTGTATTGGTGGTGCCCCGATCCCGCAGCTGAATCAACTTTAGGAGATGGTCCTGGCGCTCGCTGGACTTTCTTGGGCGCCCTGAAGTCTTCTTCACAACAATTGAACCGCTCTCTTGATGATCCAATAACTGGTTGATTTAGGTGCAATCTTGCTGGCAGCAATATCCTTGCCCGTGAAGCCCTTTTGTGCAAAGCAATGATGACAGCACGTGTTTCCTTGCAGGTAACCATGGTTGACAGAGGAAGAACAATGATTCCAAGCACCCCCCTCCTTTTGAAGCTTCCAGTCTGTTATTCGAACTCAATCAGCATGACAGAGTGATCTCCAGCCTTCTCCTCGTCAACACTCATACCTGTGTTAACGAGAGAATCACTGACATGATGTCAGCTGGTCCTTTTGTGGCAGGGCTGAAATGCAGTGGAAATGTTTTTTGGGGGGATTCAGTTCATTTGCATGGCAAAGAGGGACTTTGCAATTAATTGCAATTCATCTGATCACTCTTCATAACATTCTGGAGTATATGCAAATTGCCATCATATCAACTGAGGCAGCAGATTAGTGAAAATTAATATTTGTGTCATTCTTAAAACTTTTGGCCATGACTGTATATAGTGAATGTGCCCACTCTGGCATTGGCACGTACTCTAGCCAACAGCTTGCAGATACAGTGCGGGTATGGCCTACATGAGATTATTATGGAAAAAATGTATTTCTCCAACAGCAGCCAAGCATCATTTCACCAGAATAAGGCCCTCAATATTTATTGGAAAGGAGCATCAAGCTCATCACTGTTCACTTTCACCACCCTCTGTCCAAGAAATAAGTCAATTTCTTATTTCATCCGTATCCTAATACACTGCATGCTAAACAAAAACAGTATGTATTTAAGCAACATTCATTCATTGGAGATTACTTATTATACATGGGAATCCTTGATCAGTCTTCCTAAAATGTCCAAGTCATTGTTTCATAACATAGTCATCAACATAGTCAGTCATGCATGTGAAAGAGCAGCAATGCCGTGGTATGAATATAATCAACTGTCCGACACTCACCCTTGTTGTGCATGACGAGGTTGGGGTTAAGGGCCTTCAGCTGGCTGAGGGCAACCAGCTGAATCAGCTGTCCCTTGGGGTTCTTGTATAGGGTGTTCGCTGAGGTGTTCCTTACCGGCTGCAGCACCATTCTCTGACCCGACGCGAGAGGGGTCAGGGACATGATAGGGGTCAGGGATGTGAGAGGAGACGGCATTCTGACAGAGGTACTGGTCCCTGGGACAGAGAGCATCGGGGGACTGGTAACCACTTCACTGATGGGGAACGCATTTTGGGGTGATACGTTTGCTCCTGTAAACAAAGTGGGGGGGTTTTCATTAATGATGGAAAACATGGGCATAACCATGAAACTACGTTCAACCCCCCAAAAAACACCAATCCTCATATCACATCACACAGTGATGATGCCAGTGTGACAGTGAAGCACGAGACGCAGCATCAACCCAGGATGAGATGGACAGGGAAGGCTATAGACAGGCAGGGGTTACAGGATGAAGGTCACCACCAATGTCCCCTCTCATTTTTCTACTGGTCTGCTGAGCTCAAACTTGAACGTTGTGAAAATTCTATGCAACTTCCGGCGCGTTTACTGTGAACACTGGGGCTGTAACCGCTTTTCGTTACAGTTTTAACAGTGGTCAAGTAGGTTTCTGTGGCTATTCGATCATAATTAAGGCCTACCCGAGTGACCTACCATCAAAAAACAATGGAGAAAATGCATCCCACAACATTTTAACATGGAAATAGCTGTTCTATCAGCCTACAGTAGCAGCCAATGTGTGGTATTCAATGTAGGCCTACATTCCATGAGACTTTGAGAAAAAAAACAAGCTGGGCTTGACATTAACCTGTTTATTCACTTGTCCTAAAGTCAAGGACGTGACTAAAAATGTTGTTGTGTTATTTGATGCAAGAACCATCGCCCCAAACCAACATTACAGAGAATCACGCAAATTATGCTACCCTCTGCCTATTGGCTACATAGCTTATTTAAGCCTGTCTCAAAATACAACACTGTCCCTTCAAGACAAAAAAAAGCTCTTTACCTGACTCATTTTTCAAAGATGTCTATAAATGCAAAAATGTTGTGCTCTTGTAGGAAGCAATAACTCCCCCATGTTGCTACACGTAGCTCTCTATTTGATCTCAAAACAAGCACATCTACTAACATGCTCATGCTGTAAACATTGTCCAGTTCAAAGTAAATGGCACAGATCCATATATGGCAATGGTCTATTTGCATATAGGCCTACTACAGCACTGATTGGTTATGGCGCACAAGTCTGTGTTGAGTATGAGTCGTACCTGTCAATGCAATAGAATCCTACTCCAATGTGTTCTGCCTACAACAAAACCTCTTGCATAGTTTTTATTTTATTTTTATTGAATATTTAAAATTATGCAGTGAAGCCACTAAACATCTTCAGCACACTCTAATGTACTTGTTCTCTTGCTCAACTATGCACCGGGGCCTCCCACTCCTCTTTCTATTCTGGTTAGAGTCACTGTTCTGTGAAGGGGGTAGTACACAGCATTGAACGAGATCTTCAGTTTCTTTGCAACCAAAACAAATGGTCTATTGATTCTGTATCCTCACAACAAAACCTGCAGATTTGCGATGATTGTATGCCCCAAATATTCAACATTTTGTTGGTGGCAAGAATTCTGTACAATCATTTTAGCTGAAAAGCACGAAGTCTTGCATAGTTTGTTTTGTTTCTGTATATTGCCTTGAACGTGGCTAATATTTAGTTGATTCGATCACAATTCCCACAGTAAAGGGAAACGTTGATGTGTTAACTAACGGGGAAAACTCTAGAAAGTAGAGTGAAGTTCAATCTCGTGCTTCTCTGCGCCATGATGATATTTCTTCTGCGTTGCAGTCCCAGGAAAGCTCATTGATCACCACCGCCTGTGGGAGGCTGAGGAGTAATGGGATGACCTGGTTGGCCTAGTTACAGCTACAGTGGTGCTGAACTGACTGGGTGTGTACCTTTAGAATATCTTGGTGCTGAGGGGGCCTTGGAGCTAACAGACACTGCAGATACCAGGGCTGCGGCGCCACCCCTCACATGAGGTGTTTTGGGTGGGTAGACCATGGTGACAACCTGAATCCGCACAGCAGCAGCAGTCACTGTGTTCTGCTCCATCTGAGCCCCCTGAGAGAGACAGGCACCTGGGTTCACTACAACCAGAGAGGAAGAGGGGAGAGTTAGTGTCTGAACACTGCCCAGAAACTGAGGTGGAACAGTAGTTACAGGCAGCCTCTGCTGTGAGGAGCTGATCTGGTTGACTACAAAGAGTGTGAAGACCTTTCCCACTGGGGGGCAGGTTAGTCACTGTGGAGTAGAGATGGAGGTAGCAGTTCAGTCTCCCACACTTGTCTTTCACAATGGACTGACTATTATTCAGTTATATGAATCAGAATTCAATGTCTCTGAGGGGTGGAGGGAGATTTCAGCGCAACAAACTTACATTAAAATACAGTAGTATGATAAACTAAGTTAAAAAAAAAACACTACAAAGAGTGGTTCTCACCAATGAAGTTGGGGCCAGCAGCAACTGGCATGGTAGAGGGAACACTTGTGGTAACCATGGTGGTAGGAGTGGCTGCCAGTTGGGCTGGTTGTCTCGTAGAGGACTTTGTATCTGTGGCACCTTTAGGAGTTTCTGAGGGGTGTTTTTGTGATGGGACGGAGGAGGAGGCCGCCATAGACCGCTTTAGACAGGCAGGCCTTCGGAACTTGCCCGTGAGGTAAGCAGCAAGACGGTTGACTGGGTGCATGGCTCCCATCATGCCCAGTTGTATCTTGGCATGGGGGTAGGACCTGCCATTCACCTAAAGACACACAGGGGGAAATACTGTGTAGCAATGGACTGTGTGTCTGTCCTCAGAGCTAGATAGAGTTAGTCTCAAATGGCACCCTATTCCCTATGTAATGCACTACTTCTGACCAGAGCCTTGTGCACTACAGTTGTCGCAGGTTCAAATACCCGAGCCAACAAGGTGAGAAATCTGTCAATGTGCCCTTGAGCAAAGCACTTAACCCTAATTGTTACAGAGGCGCTGTACTACTATGGCTGACCCGGTAAAACAACACATATTACTGCACTTATCCGGTGCATGTGACCATAATGTGTGATGTGATGTGACCATGCATGTGACCATGTATTTTTATTTGCATTTCATAGGGAATAGGATGCCATTCCACATCAATAACTGAAGGAAAATTAACTGATTATTGGATTTGTTTTGGGGGAAACTAAGTAATTACAATGCTTACCGTGATACATTTCTGGTCTGAGATTTCTGGCAGCTTCAGGTTGCCAGTAAGGAGGCCAGCAGGAGAAATTCCTGTTAAGAAAGGCAGGCCCTGCCATTTCAGATCCTTTCTACGCCCCACAGCCTTGTTGTCTACTTCCTCCGCGACAGCTACTTCCTCCGCGACAGCTACTTCCTCCGCGACAGCTACTTCCTCCGCGACAGCTACTTCCTCCGCGACAGCTACTTCCTCCGCGACAGCTACTTCCTCCGCGACAGCTACTTCCTCCGCGACAGCTACTTCCTCCGCGACAGCTACTTCCTCCGCGACAGCTACTTCCTCCGCGACAGCTACTTCCTCCGCGACAGGTACTTCCTCCGCGACAGGTACTTCCTCCGCGACAGGTACTTCCTCCGCGACAGGTACTTCCTCCGCGACAGGTACTTCCTCCGCGACAGGTACTTCCTCCGCGACAGGTACTTCCTCCGCGACAGGTACTTCCTCCGCGACAGGTACTTCCTCCGCGACAGGTACTTCCTCCGCGACAGGTACTTCCTCCACTTTATCCTCCTCTCTCTGCTCTTCCATTAGTTCTTCTTCATCTTCCTCTCCCATCCATTCCTCCTCACCGTTCTCCTCCTCCACTTCGTCCGGTCTCGGGACCTGAGAGATGAGTACCTTGTAGTGGACGAAGCAGCCTTTGCCATCATTTCTCAGGGTCTGAGACACAGGTTTTATAAGGTAACCTTTGACCCAGAAGGGTTTCCTGAGGTGGTCCTTGGCCATGTGCTCACACACAATTCTCAGCACCAGGTTCCTATCCGCCAGGCTCCTCCACTTACACTTAGATATAATCTCCAGGCGCTTGGAGGGCTCTGTGTACTTGGGACCATGGCAGGACAATGACTTCCCTGACATACTGGAAGGGTTCACTACATCAAGAGAAAGTCAACAGCCATTAGAAATGCATTTCAGGGTAGGCTATGATTTTTGGAAGCAACCAATTACTGATGTGTTTCACTGACTGATAAATATACTCTCAGACAGACACTGATGTTTGGGGTTATAAAAAATCATGTGGTCAAATTTGACTCATTTAACTTACCTGGTGCAGAGTCTATTGGTTTGCAGTGATTGTCAATGGCCTCAGGTCGGTTTGTGCTCTTGCTTTGAAAGACACGCACTCTGGCACATGTCATGGTCCCGCCTTCCTCTCTCACCGGAGAAAAATACACCTTTAGAAAAGGCAGGGGGTGAGAATATTCATCACATTTTTACAGGGGTATATCTAACACGTATGGATAGATAGACACCCTTTTACGACTCACCACTGAAGGTTCTTCCTGTAGTGGAAGATGTGGTAGGTAGACAGGTGTTGGGGCGTGGACGGGCTCCGGGTCCGTCTCTCCATCCGTCTTTCTCCACAACATTCTCACACGCGGAGCAGGTTCTGATACCGTCTCAGCTTCCCTGAGAGCTGAATTTGGAAATTAATGCAAAATGTCATTTTCTACAATATTAAGATGGAAACACTTTGTGACGTATTTAACCTAATCTAATGTAGTGTAGCAAAATTGTTTTATATGGAAACTTTTTTTTACTGTTCATAGAACAATGTTTTATTCTGCGGTTTTCTAAACGAAAGGACACTCACTATATGCCATCCTCATCCTCTTCCACTTTCTCCTCCGCTTCTTGGACAGGCCCTCCTCTGACGCATTAGAATCTGGTCCTTCTAAGTTCTTGAGGACGACCACCTTCTGCCTGAGGCAGCTGCAGCCAAAGATGCACTCAATCTTTCCACAGTGGATAATACGACGGTCCTGTGCCAGGCTGGCACACACACAGCCCAATCGGCAGAATGCTTTGAGGCAGGGAGGAGCACTGCGCTTTATGATCCTGATAGGAGCTGTAGGGTTCTCACAAACAAAGCCCTGAAGATAAAAGTAAAATATGACGGTTCTGTGCCAGGCTGGCACACACACAGCCCAGCCGGCAGAACGCATTGAGGCAGGGAGGAGCCCTGCACTGTTAGTGCTAGCGTGGCACATTTCTCAGGGATACCATCGTAGAGTTGGTATAACACACTCACAAAATCAGCTTATTAAAAACAAGATCGAAACTACAAATGTACAACAACACGTCTTTGCTCCTTTATGTGAGACCACACAAATGAGTCAATAAGCATATGTAATGGTGTAGAGGTGTAACTGATCTTACCGTTGAGGTGAAGAGGGAGGTGAGGGCGACCGTCGCCCTCTCGTTTGCGATGCAGGTCCGATGCTTGCCCTCCCAGACAACCCCATCCTCCAAATCCCTTTGTCGGAGCAGGGCCTTGGTCAGCCCAGGAAACACGACCTTGGTCTTGGCCACAGGCTGTGGCTCTGGGTCCGAGTCATCCTCTTCCACAGGAGCCAGTTCAGCGGGAGGTGGCTCTTCTACCTCTGGCCTGGACACAGGAGCGTCATGGGCTGGTGGAGGTCTCCTTTTTATAGTTTCAATTGTGTCATCGTGGGTGATGGGGGCGCCATGATCCATCATTAGCGGTTTTGGCTCAGTTGGCAATGGTGTTGGGGTTGTTGCAGAAGTTAGTTTCGTTCTGTTCTGCTTTGAACATGGTTGTTTTTGTTGCCTTTTCTCCGATTTTTTAAGTCCTTTGGATGTGGGGGGCAGTCTGGGTTTTTTGGATGGTGGGACAAAGGTGGAAGAAAGTGCCGGTGCCTGTTTCTTCAGCACACTGTCTAGGGTTCGGACGTAGCTGGTGCTCTTGGTGGGTAGCTGGTAGACCACAGGGGTGACGACGGTGGTCTGGGTGAAACTCGCAGCGCGCTCGTCAATGAGTTTACCTTCGTTAGCCAGGTACTCATCCAACATGTCACTGCAGAAGGCCGACAAGTTCTTTGGGACCACTTCTGAACTTGGGCAACCTTTAAAGCAAAAACATTTTGAATCCGCACGACACAGTAAATTGTATAGGGCTACATAGTATAGAAAACACAAGAGGGGATATAGCTGAGGCTCTTTACTGTTAAGCCTTCGTAAAAACATCAAACGTGTCCCCTCTGATTTTGCCACCGTTAAAGCACCATGCAACATTTCAGACAAAATCAAGGTCAAAGGTTACAACTGCTGATGTGAATGGAGTCTTGAGGATTTGCTTATCAAATCAGAGAAGACATGTAGGATTTTAATGTAAATATTACCTTCAGGCTTAGAGGATGATGGCGAGTTCGAGGGGACAAACTTATCTCTCCAGCCTTTGATTTGAGTGAAGTCTGTGGTCTTGCCTGTCCTGGAAACAAAGGGGACTGAACCACCTGGGGGAAAAAAGGTATGACAATTAACACTTGCTATTTTCAACATGTATTAAATTATTCTAATAAAACCCTTAACAGGTTACTTAAAAATATACCCGACAAATTTGAACAAAACAGAAACTCCAACATAAAATAACTACTAACTTGGAGAAGATGCCAACCCTGGAGAGTTTGGTTCTGGACATAAAAAGGGTGGGGGTAGAGGTAGACGAACACCTAGGTACTGCAGGTCAATGACCAGAGTGGGATCCAGTAAACTCATCTTCAGTCCAACTTCAAACACAGATGACAGATAAGCAATCTTCAAGCATAGACTATGCATCATACTAAAGCATTCTACCATCATGAGTAAGATTAAACATCACATGATCACAGTCATGAAAATCACAGTGGGACACGAGTCACATGCTAGTGTGCAAGGAAGTTATTGACAATAAAAAAGTATATACGCTGTCATTTACAGACATTTATTTGTCTTACCTTCTTGCAACACAGGATGAATGACCTGTCGATGCCTCATAACCTTTAGGTCACCCAAAAGAACCTTCTCGAAAGCTACTATTCTTTCCTCTGTGGTTTCTAGTCCTCCAACTGAAAGAGACAAATAGTTTCACTGCTTTAACAGGCGTCAGGTAACAGCAGCTTGGGAGCATGATGAATCAAATTGGTTGTTTTCTGTACCATTCTCTGTTGCCTCTGGGGGCTTCTGAGGTTGCGCAGTCATCGTCTCACAAAGTGCAGGCTCTCCCAGGTGGACATCAAGTGCTTCCTGTAATTTACAAGTCTTTATTTAAATATGACACTTTCCTTAAATCCAATGGATATAGCTAATGCTTTGTTACTTGTTGTGAACATGTATGAGCCCTTATGATGTGTTATTGCACAGCTTATAATATGCTGTACTTTTTTCATAATGCAATTTTTAGCCTAGGATAAACCGTGGACTGTTAGAAACATAACCAAAATAAGGATTTCCTTGCTATAGATCTCCCTCCCCCTAAAATAAGAACCAATGAAAAACAGGCGGTGTGGCATACCATGAAGTAACGGTAATAGTTAACTTGAAGGGGGTATACATAAGGCATTCAGAACACCTTTCACATAACAGTCTGGGAGTAGCAAAGGGTTAACAGCTAGTGACTGTGTGCATTGAGTCTTGTGTGTCTTCTCTCGTGATCTCTCAATTTGGCAGGATGACACTGGGTAAACAGCCCATGGAATTATGTCATTGAATAATGAACATTTCTTTGACAATATCTGTGAGAAGGAGGATTTGAAGTAAACAGAGTGCCTGGCCTAGAGCCAGTTCTGGCCAGGAGCACCAATTGTAAATGACATGATAGGCCTACACTGTGTTCTCTCCCAAGATAAGCCAAAAACATGTGCTCTTAGGGTAACATGTTACAAAGGTTCTTATGAATGATCTGTAACACTCATAAAGGTGTTATGAATGTAAGTAAAGTGTTACCAAAATAACTGACAAAAATACATTTGACTATTTACGCCGTACCTTGGAGGTGAAAGAGACGAACAGCTGCTCCTCAACTTCCTCCAGGTTGGGCTGCATGGCGACTTGTGTGGATCCATCAATCACTTGGAGTGAATCACCCGTGGCAGATTTCACTCCTTTCCTAGATCTCTTCTTAGATCTCAGGGGTTTATTTCTCTGGGTTGGCTGACTAGAACCAACAGGTAAAGTAGAACTAACTGGTATGCTAGGGGTACTTCGGACAGGAGGACATGGGACAGGAGGTGCCTCACTGCTGGGAAAGTCTTCAGTTATCTCAAGCTCTTCGGCGATGGAGAAAAAGTTAGTGAGGTCGGCCAGTGATGGGGTTGGTGACAATGGGTCAGGACCTAACAATGAAAAGGGAGACGATGAGGTAGTGTCCGAGGGAGATGGGGATAAGGCCGTGTCCAGAGCAAGTGAGTCAGGGTGAGAGGTAGAGAAAAATGAGGTTGCCTCAAAGGGTAATGGGTTAATGTGAGAGGAAGGCAACAATGGGATAGAGGGTATTGTTAAAAAAGGATCAGGAGCAGGTAGGCCTAAAAGTGATCCATGTGATGAAAATTCAGAGGATAGAACAAAAGGGTTAGGGGGCAGTAATCGTTCAAGGGCTGGGATTGAGGAGGCATGTACAGGTAAGGAGGGGGCGGCGGCTTCCGGTTTCAATGTAACAGGGGAACGTAAAGGGGGTTCAAGATCTGGTAATGGCGCAGGTGAGGATGGCTCAAAGCCACCTCGCGAAGGTCCAGGGGATGGTAACGAGGGGGTAAATTCAGGTTCCAAGTTGGCAAGACTAGTTGTTGATGACAGTGCTGGAGCAGTTGAGGGAGGGTCAGAGGTAAGTGATGATAAATCAGTCGCTAGGTTTAACGTGACAGGTACAGGGGGTGGCAATTCTTGGGCTGGTAACAATGGGTTAGGGAATGGTGATACTAAGACAGTTGCTGGCAAACAAGGGGTGGGGGATGATTGTGCAATGGATAAGGTCGGCTCAGGGACAAGAAACAAATGATCAGCGGTTGGTAAAACTGAGTCAGGTTCTGGTAACAATGAGTCTGTGGCAGGAACCAAAAAATCTGTGTTTGGGACTGAAATATCCATGGGTAGACCAACATAGTCTGTGGTTGGCCCAGTGGGGGCAATGACTGGAACAATGTGATTGATAGCTGGATCAGCAGGACCACTGGCTGGAACTACAGCATATCCAGTAGAATCCCTGGATGGACCAGTAGATCCCAAGGCTGGGCCAGTAGATTCCAAGGCTGGGCCAGTAGATTCCAAGGCTGGGCCAGTAGATCCCAAGGCTGGGCCAGTAGATCCCAAGGCTGGGCCAGTAGATTCCAAGGCTGGGCCAGTAGATTCCAAGGATGGGCCAGTAGATTTCAAGGCTGGGCCAGTAGATTCCAAGGCTGGGCCAGTAGATTCCAAGGCTGGGCCAGTAGATTCCAAGGCTGGGCCAGTAGATTCCAAGGCTGGGCCAGTAGATTCCAAGGCTGGGCCAGTAGATTCCAAGGCTGGGCCAGTAGATTCCAAGGATGGACCAGTAGATTTCAAGGCTGGGCCAGTAGATTCCAAGGCTGGGCCAGTAGATCCCAAGGCTGGGCCAGTAGATCCCAAGGCTGGGCCAGTAGATTCCAAGGCTGGGCCAGTAGATTTCAAGGCTGGACCAGTAGATTCCAAGGCTGGGCCAGTAGATTCCAAGGCTGGGCCAGTAGATCCCAAGGCTGGGCCAGTAGATACCAAGGCTGGGCCAGTAGATTCCAAGGCTGGGCCAGTAGATTCCAAGGTTGGGCCACTTGAGTCCATGGCTGGGCCAGTTTGATCGGTGGCTGGAATAACAGGATCGGTGGTTGGAACAGCAGAATATGGAGATGAAGACGAAGGCAATCCCGGGGGAGATTTCGGTTTGGTCCTAACAGATCTGGATTTTGACTTCAACTGTTGAAGGTAGAGTGCAAGAAGGGGCAAAGGCACAGGTTCCGGTCGTTTGTGTGGTTTTGCCTTCCCCTGCAGCTGTTCATCAAAACCTGTCATTTTTGCTTCAGAGCACACTGAGGAGCTCTGGCAAGCCTTTTGACTGTTTTCAACTTCATTTGCTGAATGGTCATTGATTGACACACGGGTCTTGACCGGTTCCTGGGATTGAGATGAATTGAAGAGGTCCTTGACACTGTCAATCACATTCCCATTGTGCAGTGTTCCCACCCTTTCAATAGTCTTCCCGGACAAGGCTTCAGGTTCAGAATTCTGGGAGAAATTGTCATTCACAGCTACTTCCACAACTTTGCCATTGGCAACCATGCCGTTAGTGTTTGTTTGCTCAACACTACAAGTTGTATTGGTTATCTCAACATTGCACCTTCGTATTTTCAGACGACACTCCCGAATCAGCTCAGGGAAGTTACTTTGGGGAGGACCTGTTGTACTGCTCAGAAGAGAAAGGTAAAAGATTAGAAGTGCATTTTAAAGTAAGAAGCAAGAATGCTAACATGTAGCTTACTGAACTTGAAAACTTACCAAGAATGGTATTCAGTGGACTCTGTGTTTCTGACTGACTTTTGTCCATGATCTGCTGCTGAAGTCTTTTGGGAGTTGTGTTTTCCACGCAAAGACTTTCGGGAATTTTTCACATAATTGCACACCTTGGGAGATATTGTTTCAACTTTCATCGTCTCATTGGAGGGACTTGATTTCTTGCAGGAGCTGGGTTTATCCATTTTGACTCCTGACTTTTCACTGTCTGCAAGTGTAACATTTTGAGCATCTGAGCTCAGGAGTCCTTGACCTACTGCTGAAGTGTCTTTAGGATTGCATTTTGACAAAGACAGATTACTTCTAAGAGAGTTGAATTCCTTGGCAGATGTGGTTTCTGCTTTTTTCAACTCATTGGAGGATCTTGATTTCAGCTTTGGAGTGCTTAAGCTGGGTCCATTAGCGTTGACTCCAGATTTGTCTCTGTCTACAGGTGTAACACGTTGAGCATCTTCACTGAGGACTCTCTGATCTACTGCGGATGTGCCTTTAGAGTTGTGTTTTGCCATCAAAGACTTCAGGTTATTCAGGCTTTTCCCAGGCTTGAGGTCATTGGTAGAACTGTTTGTGTCTTTTTTTGACTTATTGGAGGGAGTTGTTTGGACTCCGGACTTATCACTATCTGCAAGAATAACATTTTGGGCATTCGGAGCGAGAAGTCCTTGGCCTCCTGCTGAAGTATCTTTGGAAGTGCGTTTCCCCATCAAAGACTTAAGATTATTCAGGCTTTTCACAGACTTGAGCTCATTGGGCGATTGGGCTGAGTCTTTGTTCATCTCATTGGAGGGCCTTGATTTCAGCCTGGAGCTGGGTCCATCAGTTTTGACACCATCTGCAAGGGAAACATTTTGAGCATCAGGGCTCAGGAGTCCTTTATCTACTGTTGAAGTGACTTTAGATCTGCGTTTTGCCGCCATCAAAGATTTCAGGCCATTCAAGCCTTTCACAGGCTTGAGTTCATTGGGAGATCTGGTTTCTTCCTTCTTTGAGGGACTCATTTTCAGCTTTAGAGCCTGGGAGTTGGGTCCACTTGCAAAAGGGTTGAAGTCTGCTTTAAACTGAGACATGCGTACATTCTGGTAGGCTGTTACAGCAAAGAATTCAGTCTGGGGAAAGGTGAAGGTTATCACGTCAGGCCCATTGAGCTGAATATCCTCTGTAGCCGTTTCAGCTGAGACCAAATGCAGATGTGGTAAGTAGCGGTGCATTGGGTGCAAAATTACATTGCCCTCCTGGTCCATCGTGTTGTCAGTGAGCTTAAGCTTGTAGAATGACACTGGGTTCTGCATCCATTGGTGACCAGAGGATGGAGAGTCTGGATGGATGAAAACCCGTCTCAGCAAATGGGCCTCTGCCTTCCCACTCATTTGCCATTCTTGTCCAGTCCACTTGTAACGTTTGTTGTCCACAGGGTTGATATCCATGAGCAGAGTGTACTTCTGGAAGGGCTCCAAACCAGAGATGCGAAAGCGGCAATAAGGGAACATCCTCCGGCCTTGTTTGGTTATTATCATTTCGGTTTTGCATTTGAAAAACTCATTCCACATGTTGTTATTGTCCAACATCACCTTGATACCGCTGTAGGTGCTCTCTGGTGGTAAATTCTCTGGTTGGTTATTAGACCTGGCAGCAGAGTTCAATGTTGTAGCCATTTGACCAGTACCCATTGCAGAACCTGGAGTAGATGTTGCTGGAATGTTTGCTTCTTCATTGGCTACAACTGCACTTGCTTGCCCTGTGTTTAGGACACCAAAGAGGTCAGGGGGAGAGGCAGCTGAGGGCAGTGCTATGGGGGCATCAGCCCCCTCCTCATGAAGAACCATTATTCTCTCCTTCTTTTTGGCAGCCATGAACTTGTCAGTCCTTTTCGAGGGAAGAATGCCCTCTTACATCTGTCCTTCCATGTCTTCATTCAGCATCCTAAAAACAACAAAAAGAAAGCTATATTTCTTTCAACCAATTTTGCTCACTGGAATGCACTCTTTTGTATGAAATTCTCAGTACATTTGTTTACTTTGGAAATATCAAATTCATTACAAATGATTAATACTAGGCTAAATTTCTATACAATATAGTATGAAAATAAATGCATGCGTCATAGCAAAGATATTCGGTCATTATGCAACTAAGAAAAACTAATCAAAATGTATCAATAGATAATGAGCAATTGGCAACAAAGTTGAACACAAAAAATTAAGGTATCAAAGAACTGTAAATCACATTTGCAATTTAATAACCGATAACACATGAACATGCCTTTGATTAAACCCCCAGTTTACTACGAATAGCTATGGAAATTGATTGGGGATAGCCTAGCCAGCAGATTTCAACCCTACCATTACACTTGTTTACGCTGAGCTGCACTGGTGTCGGAACGCAATCATGGTTACATTAACACACTGTGGAGCCGGCACGAGATAAGGGTTGGAAAACATACCTCAATGCAGGGATGGCATATGCCATGCCACCGCACTCCAAAATGTAGCTTTATCCACAGTGATACATTGAAAATATATAAATACTGCAAGTTTTCCGGTAAACTGCCTACAGTGCCATATCCCGTCCCTGCATTGAGATTAGAGGTCGGCCGATTAATCGGCATTGGCGATAAATTAGGGCCGATTTCAAGTTTTCATAACAATCGGTAATCTGCATTTTTGGAAGCCGATTATGTCCGATTACATTGCACTCCACGAGGAGACTGCGTGGCAGGCTGACCACCTTTTACGCAAGTGCAGTAAGGAGCCACGGTAAATTGCTAGCTAGCATTAAACTTATCTTTTAAAAAAAATAATCAATCTTAACATAATCACTAGTTAACTACACATGGTTGATGATATTACTAGTTTAACGAGCTTGTCCTGCGTTGCAAATAATCAATGCGGTACCTGTAATTTACCAAATCACAGCCTACTTCGCCAAACGGGTGATGATTTAACAAGCGCATTCACAAAAAAGCACTGCCGTTGCACCAATGTACCTAACCATAAACAGCAATGCCTTTCTTAAAAAAAATACACAAGTATATTTTTTAAACCTGCATATTTAGTTAAAAGAAATTCATGTTAGCAGGCAATATTAATTAAGATAATTGTGTCACTTCTCTTGCATTCTGTGCAAGCAGAGTCCGGGTATATATATGCAGCAGTTTGGGCCGCCTGGCTCGTTGCAAACTGTGTGAAGACCATTTCTTCCTAACAAAGACCATAATAAATTTGCCAGAATGCTACATAATTATAACGTAACATTGAAGATTGCACAATGTAACAGCAATATTTAGACTTATGGATGCCACCCATTCGATAAAATACGGAACGGTTCCGTATTTCACTGAAAGAATAAACGTTTTGTTTTCAAAATTATAATTCCGGATTTGACCATATTAATGACCTAAGGCTCGTATTTCTGTGTGTTTATTATATTAAGTCTATGATTTGATAGAGCAGTCTGATTCAGTGGTGGTAGTCGGGCAGCAGGCTCGTAAGCATTCATTCAAACAGCACTTTCCTGCGTTTGCCAGCAGCTCTTAGCAATGCTTGAAGCACTGCGCTGTTTATGACTTCAAGCCTATCAACTCCGGAGATTAGGCTGGCAATACTAGTGTCTATAAGAACATCCAATAGTCAAAAGGTATATGAAATAAATGGTAGAGAGAGAAATAGTCCTATAATAACTACAACATAAAACTTCTTAACTGGGAATATTGAAGACTCATGATAAAAGGAACCACCAGCTTTCATATGTTCTCATGTTCTGAGCAAGGAACATAAACATTAGCTTTTTCACATGGCACATAGCACTTTTACTTTCTCCAACAGTGTTTTTGCATAATTTAAACCAAAAAAACATGTTTCATTATTTATTTGAGACCAAAGAGATTTCTATTTATGCATTATATTAAAACAAGTGTTCATTCAGTATTGTTGTAATTGGCATTATTACAAATATATATGAAAATAAAATTGCCCGATTAATCGATATCGGCGTTTTTTGGTCCTCCAATAATTGGCATTGAAGAATCATAATCGGTCAACCTCGAATTCCGACCCACGTCTCACGCCGGCTCCAGTGTCTTAATTTAACCATGGCCGTGTCCGAATACCCATACTAGCGTCCTAAATAGTAGGCCGTTTCAGTACAATTTTTTTGTAACATTTTGAAAATGTAGTATGCTTTTAGTATGAAGGAAATTTCAACATTTGGGAATTTCACACCCACAATGTATTCAAACTGGACAAAAGGAGGGCTTTGAGGTTTGAGAGTTCTTTGAAAGTAAACAAAAAACGAATTGAAGATGGCAAAGAAGATGAGCAATGAGTCTCCTGCAGTGTTCAAATGTAAGTTGTTTTGTCCTTAAAACTTCCTATGGCTTGGGGGCAGTATTCCAACGTCTGGATGAGAAGCGTGCTCAAAGTAAACTACCTGTTACTTAGTCCCAGAAGCTAGGATATGCATATAATTGGTAGATTTGGATAGGGAACACTCTAAAGTTTCCAAAACTGTTAAGATAATGCATGTGAGTATAACAGAACTGATATGGCAGATGAAAACCTGAGGAAAATTAATCCAGGAAGTGGGATTTCTTTTATGTGGGTATTTTCAATTGATGCCAATAGAGTATCTAATGGGTTAGGGCACAGATGGCAGTTCCTATGGCTTCCACTAGATGTCAACAGTCTTCAGACATCATTTCAGGCTTATTTATTGAAAAATGGAGAAGAATGAGACCAGTCAGTGGACTGAGGAAGAATGCAGAGCTGGTTTGCGTGCGCATCATTTTTTGCCCTTTCTATTGAATACTCTATTGTCCGGTTTAAATATTATTGATTACTTAGACAATTGACAACCTGAGGATTCATTTTAAACTTCGTTTGACATGTTTTGACGAACTTTACCGGTACTTTTAGTTTGTATTTGTCTGCATGTTTGGACCGCCTTTGAGCTAGTGGATTACTGAACAAAACGAGCCAACAAAATTGAGTTTTTGGGATATAAAAGAGGGACTTTGACTTTTGTAGTTGCTTTATTTGGTTGTAAAATGTTTGTATGCTTTGGTAAGCGGGGCGCTGTCCTCAGATAATCGCATGGTATGCTTTCGCTGTAAAGCCTTTTTGAAATCTGACAGAGCAGCAAGATTAACAAGAAGTTACTCTTTAAACCGATGTATAACACTAGTATTTTTTATGAATGTTTATTTTGACCATTTCTGTATTTTGAATTTGGCGCTCTGCAATTTCACCGGATGTTGTCGAGGTGGGTCGCTAGCGGAATGCCCGCACCAGAAGGGTTCAAATGATCACGACTATTTAATCATACATCTCTGAAAAACAGTTATTTGCAGCCTGCCATGCCTTTACTTTAGCTCAACAACATAGCTAACGTTACCTGAGTGCTTTAGTAGGACTTGATACGCTTGCGGTTGTTGAGCGATAACGTCATATTTAACCTAGCTAGCCAGTTATATATGTGAAGTCGTAGCAAAGTAGTAGACTTTGGCCATGGCAAACTGTTACTAAACTTTACATCATAAATAGTATGCAACAATGAGTACATACTATGCAGTGTAAGGGTGTGTTCATAATATCCCTCTGGAGTGCCAGAGTGTGCTCTGAGTGTTGGTAAATTCAGAGTTTTGCCCTCTCGGAGCGTACAAAGTGCACACTGGACACTCTGGGCGATGCGTAGGGTTGAGCCGAGCATTCTGAGTTCACAACGGCAGTCAAGCACCCAAGCTAACCAGCTAAAGTTGGCTAGCTTGCTAGCTACTTCCAGACACAAAGGAGAGAATACCTCACTGACCATTTTACTCACCCTAGCAGAGCTAGTTATGCTGTTTTCATGTTGTCTAGAGCGTTGGTGACTAACTGCGCTGCTTGCAACAATTTACTTTTTTCCCAACATTTACTGACACCAGTCATATTCAATGGGTTCAATTCATCAGTTATTCTGTGCTCTGGCACACTCTGACGAGAGCGCTCTGAAATGGAAGTAGACATCCAGAGTGAATTTACAAATGCACCCTAAGTATGTAGTACACGAGTACAGGTGTTCGGGCACATGATTGCATTCCGACCCCAGTGCAACTCAGTGTAAACAATTATAACTACAGGGTCGGAATCCGCTGACGAGGACATTATGTAGGCCTATTGAAGATGTATCCTCTCACATGGCCTGAAAAATCTCTAAGCGAAAATCATATTACTCACAAAATCTGATGTTGATATCACACAATATTTTGATCGAAAATGGAAACACTCTTTGGCAAACATGTCGCAGACACTAATTACTTTAATAATAGTTTATCTGGGTCAAGTTTAGATATTAAAATATCTGCCTACTGTTGGCTACTTCAACCTTTAACATAAGCGTTCAATAGGAATTTAAGAGATGTACTATGTTACTACTGGCAAAAACCTTTTCCATTTCAAAAACAACAATATATCGTTAAATCAAATACTTCTATAAGAGCGGCGGCCATTTTGCATTTCCACACGAGACAACACAAGTAAACAAACCAAACTGGCGGACCTACTGTATTGTGGTGGACCGTGGTAGCAACCATTGTGGTTTGGTGACAACACCAAGTGGTGGCAGGAATGTATGTCTGTTATCTTTCCCAACCTAAGTGGATTAAGGCGACGAATCTATATATTTCTCTGCCAATAGCCTCGATGCCGTGCACTGCGACGACTAAAAACGTGGCTCCGGACTGCAAGGCCTAAGCACGCAAGACTTGTAACAACATACCAGCGCGTGCACAACACGATAAAAATCAATTACGTGTGATTCCCAAGTCAATATGGTGGACTACTCCTCAGGCTAGAAAGAGAGGACTTGGCGCCTGCAAATTCATCTCGGTCTTTCTCGGCAGGATCGTGTGTTTTACTAAACACATGGTTTACCGTATGCACTTTTGAACAGATCAAAATATGCGATGGTAATTGTCGATTCTTTGTATAATCCTCTAGTTATTGTCCTTCGTTAAACTCGCATCTCCCAGCTGGAGGAAACATGCGTGCTGTAGAACAACGTCACTGCCCCCACTGAGGCACGTTCACGTCCTACTGCGCAGACTTTGCGCCATTGTGTCACATGATTCAAAACGGGAGGGAGAAAATGGATGCTGTGGTGGTACTGAACCGAACGCCGCCATGGGGTGGTCTGCAACTCCCCGCTTTTTGGTAGTGGACCTTCAACAAAGACGAAGGTTGGGGTAGAAAATATGATCTAAGGTATGAGTTAAACATGTCGATATGGTGTGCGCATGAGCGACTGTACAGTTGCAGCTGTGTAATGACGGACCATGCTCGTGGGCATGTTGGTTCAGGAGAAGCCACACGTGCTAGCCTACCACCTTGAAATGTTCAATACACGATTTTACCAGCAACCATGTATTTTTGCTCTGTGGTTTGTTAACGTTGCCTACTGTTTATGGATCTGTAGTTAGTCATAAACGCCGACGACGCAAGACTTTGTTTACAGCTGTAGCTACCTAGCATTGTTGAGAGGAGAACCGTGGGACTGGCGGATCCATCTTGGCACGCGGTGAAGACCACAGTAGTTACCTAGTGAGCTGAATGGCATTTATAGTCACTCCTGAGTCTTAACGCTGATGGATGGATTGGCCTGGGGATGTCCATTCATTTTGATGCAAACACTGACGGGTCTAGTCTGATTAATCAGGCTGTAATACCAAATTAATTGGTATATACAGCCTGAAACTAATGCCTGCAAAATCGTGTCAATGTTCCTGACAAGCTAGATTGTTGAATAAAATCACTTTAAAAATGACTACTGGTTGTCTGTGTGGTTTGTCCTTTAGCTGTTTGAAATTTGAGACAAAATATCCACAGTAAAGTATTGTTTACCAGGTAGTTAGTTATATGGTTTGTATTGGCACAGGGGTAAAATTAGTTTTATATTGGTTCTATTCAATAGCTATAGATGGGTTAGCTGACATCATAAAAACAATGTAGCAGAAGTCTGAGTTGATAAGATTCTGGATAACCAGGGGGCTAGTTTAATTTTGTTCTTGATACCATGTGTTTTGACAATATGGCAAAAAATTCAAGAAACAACTGTAAAGATGTATTTGAGGGAAATATTGTATATATGTCAATATTCTAAGCTGAACCAGGCATGCCATGAAAATGGTATATTCTAAATCATGGGAGGATGGTGAACAATCCACACCTTTTTTGTGTGGGGGGTGGGGGATTAAAAAAATACTTTTTAAAAGGGTGGATTGTTCTCCATCCTCCCCTGGATTAGAATATACAATTTTCATTACCACCTCATGTGTAACAACTTTCGTGCGTTCCGTCGCCGGGCTCAAACCAGGGGCCCTCTGCACACAGACAACTGACACCCAGGAAGCATCGTTACCCATCGCTCCACGACTTCAAGGTCTCAGAGCGAGTGACGTTACCGATTGAGATGCTATTAGCGCACACCACCGCTAACTAGCTAGCCATTTCACATCGGTTACACATGCTTGGTTTAATAGCTATTGACAAGAGAACAGAATATCCCATATGAAACTCAATCGGGAACCATATACCTACTACCAGCTCTTAAGTCATTAAACAATACTTTCCTATAGATATTTTGTCTCAGAGAAGTGGAAGGACAAACTGCACAGACAACTGGTACAGTACCTTTAAATGTAATATTACTAAATTCTGGGTAATAAGGGAACGTGTACACAATTTTGCAAACATTAGTTTCGAGCTGTATATACTAATTGTGTATTGCTGCCTGAATAATCAGACTGACAGCGCATGAGATCAACAACACTAGTGGTTTTGGATGAAGGCTAAAGTTAAGCGACAGTTGCACTCAATTTGAGGCAGTTGAAATTAGCTTTTGAAGTTGTGATAAGACAAATCTCAGTATCTGACAGAACTTTCTTGACCTTAATTTATTCAGATGGGTTTTATTCCATGCTCGCCCAAAAGGTGCAAAGAAAAATATATCATACGATCACAAACAACCAATACTTTATTTACTTACACTTCAGGTGAGAATTACTTTGTAGCTTGATGCACAAATCTAAAACAACTATAAACCTGCTGGTAGGGATGGACTGAACAGAGAGAATCACAACATAAAGCACCAGCTTCATAAGTCTCTGTTTAATGCTCTAGGTCATATCTCTGGAAATAATTTTAACACAACATACAAAAAATTACATTTAAAATATTAAAACATGTCCCTTGATATCCCATACATGGAATGCTCCAAAAGCAAAATCAAGGGTGTGTGTAAGCACTTTGAACATCAGTGAACGACAAGCTCACAATTCATCAGGCTAATATCTTAACACATATCCATGCTCACTCTGGTATTCTTCTTGAATACATAAACAATGTTCTGCATATATTCCTGTTTCCATAAATTCTCAATGGTATACTTAAACAATAAAGCGTGAGGTGTGGTATATTGCCCATATACCAAACATCTGAGGTCTGCCTTATTGCTATTATAAACTGGTTACCAACATAATTAGAGGAGTAAAAATAAAAGTTTTATCATACCCATGGTATACGGTCTGATACACCATGGGTGTCAGCCAATCAGCATTCAGTGCTCAAAACACCCAGTTACTATGTTAGGGGATTATCACAGTGGTGGTCCCGTGTAATGTTATTCTAAGGTTAAATGAGAATACAGATTAAGAACGTGTAGCACACTTTTGGACAGAAGATGCTTATCATAGAGATAAGGGAGTTCGTTAGCAAAGCAGCAAATACCAATGTTCAATACCTACCACCTACAGTACAGTGTACACTAAGGACATAGGGACTGCTTTTATAATCAAATGCTGCCTAAACTTCAAAAGATACATAATACTATAGAATTTTCCATTATAAAGTTATGTTTATCAGTCAAATGTACCATTTTAAATATCAGTAGTGTTGTTGTTCAATGTAATCATAAGGCTGATTGTGTGTCAATGTGAAGTCCTTAGTTTAAAGTACAAAATGACACTGCATATGACTGGCAATAAAATGGGTAGAAAGGTTCATTGAGATATGCACTTCAATCCAAGAAATGCTGGTAAGCAGCTGTTTTCAGAAACTTCACTGGAGGCCAGTAGTGAGTGACCAACCATCCACAACCAACTGGTCAGTTTGAAATCTGGAGGGCAGAGGAGCAGGCATGTTGTTCAAAATATAAATCACACATTAATGATCGTGTCTTCGTATTCCTCATCCCTGACTTCTTGCTGCAAGGTATCCATTGAGTCCCCCTGCCTCCCACTCTCCTCTTCAGTACAGTTGCAGTTAGGGCCAATGATGTAGCGGTAGTCTCCACCAATAGCCAGAGCTGCCCCAGAAGACACCATGAGCCAGTCTTTCTCATCCTCCTCCATTCCCACACACTGCCAGGGCATTGCTGACCACGAGGGGCCCTCCCCTGGGCCCAGTGCCCCTGGCTCCCCCTCGTCACTCTCCAGGTTAACGTAGAGAAGGGCCTCCTTCATAAAACTAGGCCCTGAGGACAGGCTGGCCCATAGCCCCTCCAGCTGGTCAATCAGGTGCTGGAAACTGGGGCGGCACTTGGGAACAGGGCTCCAGCAGCTATGCATGATCTCGTACCTGGAAAAAGATTCAAACTGTCAGGTCATTATTGGAAAAGTCTTCTCAATGAGGTACAAGGTTTAATACAGTAAAATATTACATTTTCTGGCACCAATGATAATTTCATTGTTTAAGTCATTTGAAAAGTATAATATAAACCATCACGATTTGTCAATGCCTGAGTTTTTTCTACCACATCCAGTGGATCACTCACATGTCATCTTGGCAGTCAGGTGGTTGTTTGAGCCTCTCTCCCTTGATGAGGTACTCGTAGATTTCAGAGTTCTCCACCCCAGGGTAGGGGGTCTGTCCACGTGCCATGATCTCCCACATGGTGACTCCAAACGCCCACTGGTGGGAAACAGTCAGTTAACTTCTGGGGGCGCTAAAGGCAAAGATAACGAATTGACAGTTCCCGAAAACATCTTATCGACGAAACAGACTCAGTGAACATCTGGGGCCACGACATGGTTTAGAAAATGCTAAAATTCAATTAACACATCTGAAAACAAAATCTGCATTTTCATCTATGATGTATTGAGTTACATTAAAAAACAAATGTAATCCTTTCCACAAAACTGATTTGAAGAGGGATCCCCAACTAAAATATTGCTGTCTTACAGTGTCAATACAATTTTGAAAGTGATGCTATGACCACTGAGGGTGCGTCTGGTTGTACGTAACGTACCACATCACTCTGAGTAGTGTAGACATTGTCAGCAAGGCTCTCCAGTGCGATCCACTTGACAGGCAGCTTTGAGACGGATCCTTGTCTGTAGTAGTCACCACTGTAGATTTTCTTTGAAAGGCCAAAGTCTGCCACACAGACTGTCAAGTTTTCACTCAGCCTATGAATAAAGGAGTGGAGATGGTAACAATCGAAACCTGAGGCAGAACCAAGCTATAGTACATTCAGTGTGTAAACCATATTAGAGGGAGTTCCAGTTAAGAAATAGAGTAAAGTGACAGGCTGCGTCTTAATATTATTCCCTATTTCAGAGTTTGTACGCTCGTGAGTATCATGGAAAAGTCATGATATTTTAAAATGGTGTTTTCCAGGCCTGGAAAGGTTTTGGAAAATCTTAAAAGTTTTCGAAAATGTATTTAATAATTTTTGTAAATTAAATTTATTTATTAGGAATAGTTTGTACATATTTTATCAACATATCAGTCAGGATCAAAATGACACTTTAGCCAATTATTTTTACTATGATTAAATGTCAGGAATTATGAAATTAAGTTTAAATGTATTTGGCTAAGGTGTATGTCAACTTCCGACTTCAACTGTACATACACATAATGTACAAAAATATGAAGTCGGAAGTTTAAATACACCTTAGCCAAATACATTTAAACTCAATTGTTCACAGTTCCTGACATTTAATCCTAGAAAAATTCTGTTTTAGGTCAGTTAGGATCACCACTTTACTTTAAGAATGTGAAATGTCAGAATAATAGTAGAGAGAATTATTTATTTCAGCTTTTATTTCTTTCATCACATTCCCAGTGGGTCAGAAGTTTACATATACTCAATTAGTATTTGGTAGCATTGCCTTTAAATGTTGTAACTTGGTTCAAACTTTTTAGGTAGCCTTCCACAAGCTTCCCACAATAAGTTGGGTGAATTTTGGCCCATTCCTCCTAACAGAGCTGGTGTAACTGAGTCAGGTTTGTAGGCACACGCTTTTTCAGTTCTGCCCACAACTATAGAGGTGAGGTCAGGGCTTTGTAATGGCTACTCCAATACCTTGATTTTGTTGTCCTTAAGCCATTTTGCCACAACTTGGGAAGTATGCTTCAGGTCATTGTTCATTTGGAAGACCCATTTGCGACCAAGCTTTAACTTCCTGACTGATGTTTTGAGATGTTGCTTCAATATATACACATAATTTTCCTTCCCTCATGATGCCATCTATTTTGTGAAGTGCACCAGTCCCTCCTGCAGCAAAGCACTCCCACAATATGATGCTGCCATCCCCGTGCTTCACGTTTGGGATGGTGTTCTTCGGCTTGCAAGCATCCCCCTTTTTCCTCCAAACATAACAATGGTCATTATGGCCAAAGAGTTCTATTTTTGTTTCATCAGACCAGAGGACATTGCTACAAAAAGTATGATCTTTGTCCCCATGTGCAGTTGCAAACTGTAGTCTGGCTTTTTTTATGGTGGTTTTGGAGCAGTGGTTTCTTCCTTGCAGAGTGGCCTTTTAGGTTATGTCGATATAGGACTTGTTTTACTGTGGATATAGATACTTTTGTAACTGTTTCCTCCAGCATCTTCACAAGGTCCTTTGCTGTTGTTCTGGGATTGATTTGCACTTTTCCCATCAACGTGCTTTCATCACTTGGAGACAGAACGCATCTTCTTCCTGAGCGGAATGACGGCTGCGTGGTCCCATGGTGTTTATACTTGCATATGCTATTGTTTGTACAGATGAACGTGGTACCTTCAGGGCTGTGGAAATTGCTCCCAAGGATGAACCAGACTTGAGCCCCAAATTTTTTTTTTTTGAGGTCTTGGCTGATTTTTTTGATTTTCCCCCAATGTCAAGCAAAGAGGCACCAAGTTTGAAGGTAGGCCTTGAAATACACCCACACGCACACCTCCAATTGACTCAAATGATGTCAATTAGCCTATCAGAAGCTTCTAAAGCCATGACATCATTTTCTGGAATTTTCCAAGCTGTCAACTTAGTGTATGTAAACTTCTGACCCACTGGAATTAAAAGTGAAATAATCTGTCTGTAAACAATGGTTGGAAAAATGACTTGTGTCATGCACAAAGTAGATGTGCTAACAGACTTGCCAAAACTATAGGTTGTTAACAAGAAATTTGTGGAGTGGTTGAAAAACACGTTTTAATGACTCCAACTTGTGTATGTAAACTTCAGACTTAAACTGTACATACAGTACCAGTCAAAAGTCTGGACATCTACTCGTTCCAGGGTTTTTCTTTATTTAAGCAATTTTCTACATTGTAGAATAATAGTGAAAACTTCCAAACTATGAAATAACACATATGGAATCATGTAGTAACCAAAAAAGTGTTAAACAAATCAAAGTAGCCACACCTTGATGACAGCTTTGCACACTCATGGCAAGAGTGTGCAAATATATAAAATAGTAAAAAATAAAGACAAACCCTTGAATAAGTAGGCGTGTCCAAACTGTTGACCGGTGCTATATATACAGTGCCTTGCGAAAGTATTCGGCCCCCTTGAACTTTGCGACCTTTTGCCACATTTCAGGCTTCAAACAAAGATATAAAACTGTATTTTTTTGTGAAGAATCAACAACAAGTGGGACACAATCATGAAGTGGAACGACATTTATTGGATATTTCAAACTTTTTTAACAAATCAAAAACTGAAAAATTGGGCGTGCAAAATTATTCAGCCCCTTCACTTTCAGTGCAGCAAACTCTCTCCAGAAGTTCAGTGAGGATCTCTGAATGATCCAATGTTGACCTAAATGACTAATGATGATAAATACAATCCACCTGTCTTGTTTGTCATAGCCTGAGAGTCCTGTAGGTGCCTTTTTGGCAAACTCCAAGCGGGCTGTCATGTGCTTTTTACTGAGGAGTGGCTTCTGTCTAGCCACTCTACCATAAAGGCCTGATTGGTGGAGTGCTGCAGAGATGGTTGTCCTTCTGGAAGGTTCTCCCATCTCCAAAGAGGAACTCTAGAGTGACCATCGGGTTCTTGGTCCCCTCCCTGACCATGGTCCTTCACCCCCGATAGCTCAGTTTTCCCGGACAGCCAGCTCTCGTAAGTCTCTTTGTGGTTCCAAACATCTTTCATTTACGAATGATGGAGGGCACTGTGTTCTTGGGAATCTTCAAAGTTGCAGAAATGTTTTGGTACCCTTCCCCAGATCTGTGCCTCGACACAATCCTGTCTCTGAGCTCTAAGGACAGTTCCTTCGACCTCATGGCTTGGTTTCTGCTCTGACATGCACTGTCAACTGTAGGACCTTATATAGACAGGTGTGTGCCTTTCCAAATCATGTCCAATCAATTGAATTTACCAAAGGTGGACTTTATCTTAAGTATGATCAATGGAAACAGGATGCACTTGAGCTCAATTTCGATTCTCATAGCAAAGAGTCTGAATACTTATGTAAAAAGTATTTTGTAAATTAGCAAAAATGTCTAAAAACGTGTTTTTGCTTTGTCATTATGGGGTAGTGTGTGTAGATTGCTGAATATTTGTATTTATTTAATTCCTTTTTTAATAAGGCTGTAACGTAACAAAATGTGGAAAAAGTCAAGGGGGCTGAATATTTTCCGAAGGCACTGTAGATATATTAAAAAAATGTTTTTAAGGAACTCTCATTCCGGCTTTAAACTTACTCTTGAAAGTTGTAATAGTAGAATGCACAAGGTGCAATTTCGAAATTGGGTAGTGCATCATCAGTTCCTCTTGTCAGTCATTGCATACCTTAGAGAGCCATTTATAACTTGTAAGAACTGTCCAGATCAACTAGCCCATGTCAGCTAACGTTTATTTTTAGATTTGTTTTTGTTTATAGATATTATACTTTTTTTGTCACTCATATCACATGAATACACATGGCAAAATGTATAGAATTGAAAGAAGGGGTGTGCACAGTTTGTGTCATGAACAGTGCCTGTGCCCATAGAAATAGTAATGGGGAGGCACAGGATGTTCCCCAATGCTGGAAGGAGCCCCCCCCCCCCGAGTGAAAAACCCCTGCACTAACTGTTGAACTATTATTAGCATGTATTCATGTTTTCGTCATGTCCCCAAATACTTTCTACAGACTAACAATTTTTGGGGATGAAAGGAATTATTCACTTCAACATTGTATTAGTTGGGTTTTGGTTCAATTGCAGTGAATCAAAATAATAATTTGTGAATCGCAAACAGTAATTTTTTTGTAGATACTTCCAGTTGATTTTGAGCATCCACTGTATGGGACATTCAACTCAAGATGCTAGTCAGCCTGCAGAGTAAACACCAAGTTAGCTTATAAACTTAACTAGAAAAGGTACATTTCCTGAAGAAAATTTGTGGGTTTGCTTCAGCTGAATAAAAAGATTTGTAGCCAACAACAGCCACTTGATCTTTGATAAATTGAATGAGCGATTTATTTCAAAAGGCATAAAATGTATTTGGTTGTAATATTTTTCATCAAGGGTGATCAGCCGTCCTCCAGGAGAGCTAATGTATGTACAGGCCTTTATTCCAGCCCCCCTCTAACAAACCATATTGTAGAGATTATCTGCCCAACTGGACCTTGATAAACTGGCTCTGTGTTTGAGCAGGGCTGGATCAAAAGCCTGTACATCAAGTATCTCTCCAGACTGAGGGTTGACCACGTGTTTTTTCAGTTGTCTAACCGGTATTCTACTTTGTGGGACTTAAGTGCCTTGCACAACAACAGGAGATTGTACATGGGATCAGAGAGCAAGCCTCCCAGTGTTGATACCACATTAAGCACATTAAGCTCTGATAGAAAGTAATGCCCTTTATAGGGAATAGGGTACCATTTGAGATGGAGCCACTGTCTACTCTGCTGGTAATTCACTCACATGCAGTTGCGTGCAGCCAGATCCCTGTGTATGATGCTTTTGTTGCTCAGGTACTCCATTCCACGAGCGATGTCCAACATAAACTGAATGAGCATCTGCAGTGACACTGTCTGTGTGAGGGAGAGACGGCAACATTACTTTGTTAAAACATGATTTGAAGATATGCATCAATTAGAAAGTGTCCCGGAAAAAAAATATTTGACCCCACTAAGACTTGTCTTTCCAGTATAGTCTATAACAGGAAATTATGGAATGATTTAAACATGCATCTAAACTGACAACTAACAGTGGAAGACCTTGAATGTAAGAATGTCTAGATGCATATATTTTTATTGTGGAGATCAAGTTTATAAATTGCCTGGATGGGCTGATGAGACAGTGGATGGAACAGAGTAAATCGGCATTTTAATGTCATAGATTTAGCTGGTGGTAACGGTGGAATAGACACCTGCTGGAATGCGGTATTAATCCATCAGCATTCAGGATTAGATCCACCCGTTGTATAAAGTAACTGTTTGTGTTACTGTTTGTATCAATATACACTCAGTGGCCAGTTTTAGGTTCACCAACCCTGTTCATGAAAATGGTGCTCTCCTACAGACAGTGGGTCACGTGGGCGTGATTTGCTAAAAAAGCAAGCAGACAGGTATTCAGTTACTGTTCGATTGAACATTAGAATGGGCAAAATAAGTGACCTACGTATGTTCGTCAGTGACACGCGCGTCGTCCTGGGCTTTTCATGCACCACAGTGTCTAGGGTTTACCGAGAATGGTGCGAGAGAGAAAAAACATCCAGTCAGCGGAAGTCCTGTGTGTGAAAACAGCTCGTTGATGAGAGAGGTTGAAGGAGAATGGCAAGAATTGTGCAAGCTAACAGGTGGGCCACAAACAGGCAAATAACGGGGCAGTACAACAGTGGTGTGCAGAACGGCAATTTGGAACACAACTCGTCGGTCCTTATTACGGATGGGCTATTGCAGTAGACTACCACACTGGGTTCCACTCCTATCAGCTAAAAACAACAAGAAGCAGCTAAAATGGGAAGGCAATCACCAACATTGGACAACTGAGGAGTGGAAAAAGATTGCCTTGTCTGATGAATCCCCGTTCTTGATGGCAGAGTCAGGATTTGGCTTTTGCGGCATAAGTCCATGGCCTCATCTTGCCTGGTGTCAATCTTACAGGCTGTTGGTGTAATGGTGTGGTGAATGTTTTCCTGGCACACGATAGGTCCCTTGATACCAATTGAGCAACGTTTCTATGCCTTGAAGAATTCAGGCGGTTCTGGAGGAAAAGGGGTCCGACCCTGTACTAGATGAGTATACCTAATAAACTGGCCACCGAGTGTTTGTGTCCCTGAAGTGGCTATCTATTTTAGTATGCATACAAGTGTGTATAAAATGTATAGGTGACTACTCACAAAGGGCTCGTCTCCAAGGCGGGACATGAGCAGAAAGGTGTGAAGATCCCCATGCTTCATGAAGGGCAGGATAACCATGGGGATGGGCAACCGTTGCTGAGGCCTCCTGTGCAAACTCACTCCTAGAGAATAAAAGTATATTCAATCAACAACTCAGCAGAACAAGTCAGTCGAAGCCAGGGCCAGCTCCAGGCATAAGTGACATAAATGGTCGCTTAGGGCCGCAGACTGCTCGGGGACCCCCAACCTAACCACCCCCCCTTTAGTGTTTAGGAACTCACTAATGAGAGTAAGATTAGTAGAATACACCAGGTGCAATTTAAAACTGTGGTTGTGCATCAGCAGTTTCTCTTGTTATGTCAGTTACTGACAGTCACTCAATTAGCCATGTCAACTAACAATTTTTAGATGAGTAGTTTGTCTAACCAGCTATCATGGCTGAATACAGACAGGGCACTCGCCCAGGGGCCCTGACCTCTAGGTTGCCCCCATTGATTTTTTGTCATTTTCACTCATTATATGAGATAACCACCCTATGGCAAAATGAGTAGAATTGCATGAAATTCTTTATAAAATGTAAATAAATAAAAATGTCAGACCATCGTAAAATCTGTAGAATTACAGTTAACTTAATTTAAAACTGCAACAGTTTCTCTATACACCTTGGTAAAATGTGCAAAATTGCAGGAAATTAACTAAAAGCGTAATATGTTTTTCTCTCCACGTCAAGAGGGGGGACACAAATGTTTTGCCATGAGGTGGGGGCTCCTCCAACCAAATCTAGCTTAGGGCCCCCATAAGACTAGGGCCGGCCCTGGTCAAAGAACATTGATTGATGGGCAACTCTTAAAACACTCCGTTTCTGATCCTAAGTAGCCTTACTTGTTGTGGTTGTATTATATGTGCAAGCTGTTATTATTTGGAATCTGACAATGCCTAAGGATATAAATAAAGTTAGATTTAATTGAAGTGAGTCGGCAGAAGTAAAATGTGTCTTCACTGCCACTAACCAATGAGCTGGATGACATTTGGATGGTGGAAGTCCTTCATGTAAGCAGCCTCTTTCAGGCACTGCTCAATATCACATGATGAGTTGATATCCGCTGATGTAAAAAGGACAGAGAACATAAATTATCATAACTTCCAAGGACTTATTAGTTCACATTATACAGGTACAATTATCATGTGTATCAATGTATTATCCACGGACCCACTCATAAGAACAGGGCTGTTAACCCTGGATCATGGCTAAATTCCAAACTTGGCCCCATTACATCATGGCCATCAAATCATCCCCCTCATTCCTAATTGGTATATATCAATCCTCACCTCTCCACATGATAGCTGATGTGTGGTGAGCGTTCGGGCACCAAAATGGTCGCCGTGCTTCACCCAGGTGGGTGCTACACATTGGTGGTGGATGAGGGGAGTTTCCCCCTACTATGTAAAGCGCTTTGAGTTCGTACGTTGGTAGAAAAGCACTATATAAATCTGCTAAATTATGATTATATAAAAGGCAGTTAAAATGTAAAAGTCTCACTTTTTAGCACCTTCACTGCAACCTTCTGTTGTACAGTGCTGTCCTCCATCTTTAGGAAGGCCTCACGCACTGAGCCAAACTCACCTAAACAGACATCACTGGCACGTTACTCCTCAAACAACTCAACATATTCCAAAATATAATACAGACATTGTCTTGTTATTTAGCAATACACAGTTATGGTTATAGGCAATGCCAGACTTTTGTAAATGCTCTATTTCAAATTTTAAAAAATCACATGCTTCATAAACAGGTGTAGACCAACAGTGGAATGCTTGTCCTTCCCAACAATGCAAAGAGAATAAATAGAAATAATAATAATGAGGAATACATAGAAAAATAATCAGGAATAAATATACAGTAACGATAACTTGGTTATTTACACGGGTTACCAGTACAAAGTCCATGTGCACGGCTAGGAGGTAGCTGAGGTAGTACTATATGTGCCTTCGGAAACTATTCAGACCCATTGACTTTTTCCACTTTGTTACGTTACAGCCTTATTCTAAAACGGATTACATTTTTTTCCCTCAATCTACACAAAATACCCCACAATGACAAAGCAAAAACAGGTTTTTAGAAATTGTTGCAAATGTGTTGAAAATAAACAGAAACCTTATTTACATAAGTATTCAGACCCTTTGCTATGAGACTGAGCTCAGGTGCATCCTGTTTCCATTGATCATCCTTGAGATGGTTCTACTACTTGATTGGAGTCCACCTGTGGTAAATTTAATTGATTGGGCATGATTTGAAAAAGGCACACACCTGTCTATATAAGGCCCCACAGTTGACAGTGCATGTCAGAGTAAAAACCAAGCCAGGATGTCGAAGGAATGATCCATAGAGCTCCGAGACAGGATTGTGTCGAGGCACAGATTTGAGGAAGGGTACCAAAAACATTTTGATTGCAGCATTGAAGGTCCCCAAGAACACAGTAGCCTCCATCATTCTTAAATGGAAGAAGTTTGGAACCACCAAGACTCTTCATAGAGCTGACCGCCCAGCCAAACTGAGCAATCGGAGGAGAAGCATGGTGGTGGAAGCATCATGCTGTGGGGATGTTTTTTAGCGACAGGGACTTGGAGATTAGTCAGGATCCAGGGAAAGATAAATGGAGCAAAGTACAGAGAGATCCCTGATGAAAACCTGCTCCAGAGTGCTAAGGATCTCAGACTGGGGTGAAGGTTCAGCTTCCAACAAGACAATGATCAGTGGGCAGTGTGGAGTGCAATAGAGATTGCGTCATATGTTGTGGATATGTTGGGGTGGTATGTGAATTGGAGTGGGTCCAGGGTGTCTGGGAGGATGGTGTTGATGTGAGCCATGACCAGCCTTTCAAAGCATTTCATGGCTACAGACGTGTGTGCTACGGGTCAGTAGTCATTTACGCAGGTTACCTTGGTGTTCTTGGGCACAGGGACTATGGTGGTCTGCTTAAAACATGTTGGTATTACAGACTCGGACAGGGAGAGGTTGAAAATGTTGGTTTAGACACTTGCCAGTTGGTCTGCGCATGCTCTGAGTACTCGTCCTGGTAATCCGGATGGCCCTGTGGCCTTGTGAATGTTAACCTGTTTAAAGGTCATCCATCAGCTAAGGAGAGGGTGATCACAGTCATCTGGAATAGCTGATGCTCTCATGCATAGTTCAGTGTTCCTAGCCTCGAAGCGCACATAGAACGTATTTAGCTGGACTGGTAGGCTCGCGTCACTAGACAGCTCACAGCTGGGTTTCCCTTTGTAATCTGTGATAGTTTGCAAGCCCTGCTACATGTGACGAACGTCAGAGTTAGTGTAGTAGGATTCAATCTTGATCCTGTATTGACACTTTGTCTGTTTGATGGTTCGTCAAAGGGCATAGCTGGATTTCTTACAAGTGTCCGGATTAGTGTCCCGCTCATTGAAAGTGACAGCGAGAGCCTTTAGCTCAGTGCAGATGTTGCCTGTCATCTATTGCTTCTGGTTGGGAAATGTATGTACAGGCATGGTCACTGTGGGGGTGAGGATATTATATTACTGCTAGATATTACTACACTGTTGGAGCTAGAAAACAAGCATTTCGCTGCACCTGCAATAACATCTGTAAATTTATGTACGCAACCAATAAACTGATTTGATTTTGCACATTGCAGCATCAAACAATACATTGTAAAGGATTTCTATCTACATGTACTTTATATGTTGAGCACAGCTAAGTGAAATAAACATAGGATGTCCCACCAACCTTTTCCCAAGATGTGTCCGAGGGTCAGTAGCCTTTCTGGGATCAGAACGTCTTGAAGCTTGGCCTTCAGATCGTCGTTGATACCCAAGCTGTCCACTGATGGAAGACAGAGATACAATTCATTATTCACAACCCAGGTCCACTACAATACAGGTCAATAGAGGCACCTTTTTGCCTATGTAGTGGGCCCAAAAGGTTCTGGTCAAAAGTAGTGCACTACAGTGCCTTGCGAAAGTATTCGGCCCCCTTGAACTTTGCGACCTTTTGCCACATTTCAGGCTTCAAACATAAAGATATAAAACTGTATTTTTTTGTGAAGAATCAACAACAAGTGGGACACAATCATGAAGTGGAACGACATTTATTGGATATTTCAAACTTTTTTAACAAATCAAAAACTGAAAAATTGGGCGTTCAAAATTATTCAGCCCCTTTACTTTCAGTGCAGCAAACTCTCTCCAGAAGTTCAGTGAGGATCTCTGAATGATCCAATGTTGACCTAAATGACTAATGATGATAAATACAATCCACCTGTGTGTAATCAAGTCTCCGTATAAATGCACATGCACTGTGATAGTCTCAGAGGTCCGTTAAAAGCGCAGAGAGCATCATGAAGAACAAGGAACACACCAGGCAGGTCCGAGATACTGTTGTGAAGAAGTTTAAAGCCGGATTTGGATACAAAAAGATTTCCCAAGCTTTAAACATCCCAAGGAGCACTGTGCAAGCAATAATATTGAAATGGAAGGAGTATCAGACCATTGCAAATCTACCAAGACCTGGCCGTCCCTCTAAACTTTCAGCTCATACAAGGAGAAGACTGATCAGAAATGCAGCCAAGAGACCCATGATCACTCTGGATGAACTGCAGAGATCTACAGCTGAGGTGGGAGACTGTCCATAAGACAACAATCAGTCGTATATTGCACAAATCTGGCCTTTATGGAAGAGTGGCAAGAAGAAAGCCATTTCTTAAAGATATCCATAAAAAATGTCATTTAAAGTTTGCCACAAGCCACCTGGGAGACACACCAAACATGTGGAAGAAGGTCCTCTGGTCAGATGAAACCAAAATTGAACTTTTTGGCAACAATGCAAAATGTTATGTTTGGCGTAAAAGCAACACAGCTCATCACCTTGAACACACCATCCCCACTGTCAAACATGGTGGTGGCAGCATCATGGTTTGGGCCTGCATTTCTTCAGCAGGGACAGGGAAGATGGTTAAAATTGATGGGAAGATGGATGGAGCCAAATACAGGACCATTCTGGAAGAAAACCTGATGGAGTCTGCAAAAGACCTGAGACTGGGACGGAGATTTGTCTTCCAACAAGACAATGACGTTTTCGTCTTTTGAGCTTCTAGTCATGAAATCTATGCAGACTACTCAATCACTTTTTATAGCTACTGTTTACAGGCCTCCTGGGTCATATACAGCGTTCCTCACTGAGTTCCCTGAATTCCTATCGGACCTTGTAGTCATAGCAGATAATATTCTAATCTTTGGTGACTTTAATATTCACATGGAAAAGTCCACAGACCCACTCCAAAAGGCTTTTGGAGCCATCATCGACTCAGTGGGTTTTGTCCAACATGTCTCTGGACCCACTCATTGTCACAGTCATACGCTGGACCTAGTTTTGTCCCATGGAATAAATGTTGTGGATCTTAATGTTTTTCCTCATAATCCAGGACTATCGGACCACCATTTTATTACGTTTGCAATTGCAACAAATAATCTGCTCAGACCCCAACCAAGGAACATCAAAAGTCGTGCTATAAATTCACAGACAACACAAAGATTCCTTGATGTCCTTCCAGATTCCCTCTGTCTACCCAATGACACCAGAGGACAAAAATCAGTTAACCACCTAACTGAGGAACTCAATTTAACCTTGCGCAATACCCTAGATGCAGTTGCACCCCTAAAAACTAAAAACATTTCTCATAAGAAACTAGCTCCCTGGTACACAGAAAATACCCGAGCTCTGAAGCAAGCTTCCAGAAAATTGGAACGGAAATGGCGCCACACCAAACTGGAAGTCTTCCGTCTAGCTTGGAAAGACAGTACCGTGCAGTACCGAAGAGCCCTTACTGCTGCTCGATCATCCTATTTTTCTAACTTAATTGAGGACAATAAGAACAATCCAAAATTCCTTTTTGATACGGTCGCAAAGCTAACTAAAAAGCAGCATTCCCCAAGAGAGGATGACTTTCACTTTAGCAGTGATAAATTCATGAACTTCTTTGAGGAAAAAATTATGATTATTAGAAAGCAAATTACAGACTCCTCTTTAAATCTGCGTATTCCTTCAAAGCTCAGTTGTCCTGAGTCTGCACAACTCTGCGTGGACCTAGGATCAAGAGAGACGCTCAAGTGTTTTAGTACTATATCTCTTGACACAATGATGAAAATAATCATGGCCTCTAAACCTTCAAGCTGCTTACTGGACCCTATTCCAACTAAACTACTGAAAGAGCTGCTTCCTGTGCTTGGCCCTCCTATGTTGAACATAATAAACGGCTCTCTATCCACCGGATGTGTACCAAACTCACTAAAAGTGGCAGTAATAAAGCCTCTCTTGAAAAAGCCAAACCTTGACCCAGAAAATATAAAAAACTATCGGCCTATATCGAATCTTCCATTCCTCTCAAAAATCTTAGAAAAGGCTGTTGCTCAGCAACTCACTGCCTTCCTGAAGACAAACAATGTATATGAAATGCTTCAGTCTGGTTTTAGACCCCATCATAGCACTGAGACGGCACTTGTGAAGGTGGTAAATGACATTTTAATGGCATCGGACCGAGGCTCTGCATCTGTCCTCGTGCTCCTAGACCTTAGTGCTGCTTTTGATACCATCGATCACCACATTCTTTTGGAGAGATTGGAAACCCAAATTGGTCTACACGGACAAGTTCTGGCCTGGTTTAGATCTTATCTGTCGGAAAGATATCAGTTTGTCTCTGTGGATGGTTTGTCCTCTGACAAATCAACTGTAAATTTCGGTGTTCCTCAAGGTTCCGTTTTAGGACCGCTGTTGTTTTCACTATATATTTTACCTCTTGGGGATGTTATTCGAAAACATAATGTTAACTTTCACTGCTATGCGGATGATACACAGCTGTACATTTCAATGAAACATGGTGAAGCCCCAAAATTGCCCTCGCTAGAAGCATGTGTTTCAGACATAAGGAAGTGGATGGCAGCAAACTTTCTACTTTTAAACTCGGATAAAACAGAGATGCTTGTTCTAGGTCCCAAGAAACAAAGAGATCTTCTGTTGAATCTGACAATTAATCTTAATGGTTGTACAGTTATCTCAAATAAAACTGTGAAGGACCTCGGCGTTACTCTGGACCCTGATCTCTCTTTTGAAGAACATATCAAGACCATTTCAAGGACAGCTTTTTTCCATCTACGTAACATTGCAAAAATCAGAAACTTTCTGTCCAAAAATGATGCAGAAAAATTAATCCATGCTTTTGTCACTTCTAGGTTAGACTACTGCAATGCTCTACTTTCCGGCTACCCGGATAAAGCACTAAATAAACTTCAGTTAGTGCTAAATACGGCTGCTAGAATCCTGACTAGAACCAAAAAATTTGATCATATTACTCCAGTGCTAGCCTCCCTACACTGGCTTCCTGTCAAAGCAAGGGCTGATTTCAAGGTTTTACTGCTAACCTACAAAGCATTGCATGGGCTTGCTCCTACCTATCTCTCTGATTTGGTCCTGCCGTACATACCTACACGTACGCTACGGTCACAAGACGCAGGCCTCCTAATTGTCCCTAGAATTTCTAAGCAAACAGCTGGAGGCAGGGCTTTCTCCTATAGAGCTCCATTTTTATGGAACGGTCTGCCTACCCATGTCAGAGACGCAAACTCGGTCTCAACCTTTAAGTCTTTACTGAAGACTCATCTCTTCAGTGGGTCATATGATTGAGTGTAGTCTGGCCCAGGAGTGGGAAGGTGAACGGAAAGGCTCTGGAGCAACGAACCACCCTTGCTGTCTCTGCCTGGCCGGTTCCCCTCTTTCCACTGGGATTCTCTGCCTCTAACCCTATTACAGGGGCTGAGTCACTGGCTTGCTGGGGCTCTCTCATGCCGTCCCTGGAGGGGGTGCGTCACCTGAGTGGGTTGATTCACTGATGTGGTCATCCTGTCTGGGTTGGCGCCCCCCCCCTTGGGTTGTGCCGTGGCGGAGATCTTTGCGGGCTATACTCAGCTTTGTCTCAGGATGGTAAGTTGGTGGTTGAAGATATCCCTCCAGTGGTGTGGGGGCTGTGCTTTGGCAAAGTGGGTGGGGTTATATCCTTCCTGTTTGGCCCTGTCCGGGGGTGTCCTCGGGTGGGGCCACAGTGTCTCCTGACCCCTCCTGTCTCAGCCTCCAGTATTTATGCTGCAGTAGTTTATGTGTCGGGGGCTGGGGTCAGTTTGTTATATCTGGAGTACTTCTCCTGTCCAATTCGGTGTCCTGTGTGAATCTAAGTGTGCGTTCTCTAATTCTCTCCTTCTCTCTCTCGGAGGACCTGAGCCCTAGGACCATGCCCCAGGACTACCTGACATGATGACTCCTTGCTGTCCCCAGTCCACCTGGCCGTGCTGCTGCTCCAGTTTCAACTGACCTGAGCCCTAGGACCATGCCCCAGGACTACTTGACATGATGACTCCTTGCTGTCCCCAGTCCACCTGGCCGTGCTGCTGCTCCAGTTTCAACTGTTCTGCCTTATTATTATTCGACCATGCTGGTCATTTATGAACATTTGAACATCTTGGCCATGTTCTGTTATAATCTCTACCCGGCACAGCCAGAAGAGGACTGGCCACCCCACATAGCCTGGTTCCTCTCTAGGTTTCTTCCTAGGTTTTGGCTTTTCTAGGGAGTTTTTCCTAGCCACCGTGCTTCTACACCTGCATTGCTTGCTGTTTGGGGTTTTAGGCTGGGTTTCTGTACAGCACTTTGAGATATCAGCTGATGTACGAAGGGCTATATAAATAAATTTGATTTGATTTTGATTTGATCCAAAACATAAAGCAAAATCTACAATGGAATGGTTCAAAAATAAACATATCCAGGTGTTAGAATGGCCAAGTCAAAGTCCAGACCTGAATCCAATCGAGAATCTGTGGAAAGAACTGAAAACTGCTGTTCACAAATGCTCTCCATCCAACCTCACTGAGCTCGAGCTGTTTTGCAAGGAGGAATGGGAAAAAATGTCAGTCTCTCGATGTGCAAAACTGATAGAGACATATCCCAAGCGACTTACAGCTGTAATCGCAGCAAAAGGTGGCGCTACAAAGTATTAACTTAACTTCTTGAAACTCCCCATCCCGGATCCGGGTTTGTGACTAAAGCCTCAGGCTCATTAGCATAACGCAACGTTAACGATTTCTGAAAATCGCAAATAAAATGAAAATAATGCGTCTGCTCTCAAGCTTAGCCTTTTCTTAACAACACTGTCATCTCAGATTTTCAAAATATGCTTTTGAACCATAGAAATTGACTAATTTGTGTAAGAGTATGCAAAGCTAGCATAGCATTTTGAGTAGCATTTAGCACGCAACATTTTCACAAAAACCAGATAACCAAATAAATAAAATCATTTACCTTTGAAGAGCTTCTGATGTTTTCAATGAGGAGACTCTCAGTTACATACCAAATGCGCAGTTTTTCCTGAAAGCGTCTGTGTGTAGGAGAAATCGTTCCGTTTTCTACATTGCGTCTGGCTACCGAAACGAACCGAAAATTCAGTCACCTACAACGTAAAACTTTTTCCGGATTAACTACATAATATCGACCGAAACATGGCAAACGTTGTTTGGAATCAATCCTCAAGGTGTTTTTTCACATATCTCTTCATTGATATGCAGTTCGTGGAAGCTTGCTTTCCTCTCTGTATCCCATGGAAAAATACTGGCAGGTGACTTTTGCGCACCAATTTCGGCGCAGGACACCGGGCGGACACCTGGTAAATGTGGTCTCTTATGGTCAATCTTCCAATGATCTGCCTACAAATACGTCACAATGCTGCAGACACCTTGGGGAAACGACAGAAAGGGCAGGCTCATTCCTCTCGCATTCACAGCCATATAAGGAGACAATGGAAAACAGAGCCTCAAAAATCCTGCTCATTTCCTGGATGCCATCTCATCTTGGTTTTGCCTGAAGCTCACGTTCTAGGGCACGCACAGAGAATATCTTGGTAGTTCTGGACACGTCAGAGTGTTTTCTTTCGAAAGCTATCAATTATATGCATAGTCGAGCATCTTTTTGTGACAAAATATCTTGTTTAAAACGGGAACGTTTTTCATCCAAAAATGAAATAGCGCCCCCATAGATGTAAGAGGTTAAGGGGGCTGAATCATTTTGCACGCCCAATTTTTCAGTTTTTGATTTGTTAAAAAAGTTTGAAATATCCAATAAATGTCATTCCACTTCATGATTGTGTCCCACTTGTTGTTGATTCTTCACAAAAAAATACAGTTTTATATCTTTATGTTTGAAGCCTGAAATGTGGCAAAAGGTCGCAAAGTTCAAGGGGGCCGAATACTTTCGCAAGGCACTGTATATAGGGAATAGTGTGCCATTTCGGATGCAACCGCACTGTAGTGCTTGTGCCATATGTGTCAATAGAGAAACATTTATTTGTGGAGGCTACAAGCCAAACATGACTGACTTTACTTACAGGTGGATTCTGGGAGCTCAGAGCAGGTCCTGTTGAATGACCTGGCTGCAGTGAAGGAGACTGTGCTCTCGGTCCCCGGTGGCTTGAACACAGACCTGCAAGGACAAGCAGAGCCCTATTATCCCATCTTTACGTTGGTGTTGTAACCTTGGAGATACATTGCCCCTGTGTTCAAATACTTCTAGAATGCATCCTTCCTCCCTTCCTAGAGATATTCCACTGATCAGACCAAAACATCGTTGAAGGGAATCTCGTGGAAACCTTGCTTTTCCTTATCCAATCATGTCAGCTCAGAAGAAAGAAGTGAAGAAGGATGCTGTCAAAGTATTCAAACAATGCCTCAGATTCTGGTATATACTGCAAAAAAATCTGCCTCTATGTGAAGGGGTGGTACGCTGCTTTCAGCCCATATAAATCCTTATCACCCTAAAAATGATGTCTAGAGATATGTACAGTATGAATGGCTGTATTCTAGTAGAGAGAGAGAGACAATCATAGCCTACCCAAACTGTGTTTCCTTCCCTCTGCGGTGCACTAGGACTGTCAGGAGAAGCCCTACCATGGTGGCCACCAGCAGGCCCAGCAACAGACCCACCCACATATGGCCTCTCTGAGTCTGGGCTGCCACTGCTTTGTGGAACATAAACACACACACACAGTATAACAAACTAGCTTTACATACAACACAAAGCCGTGTCACCTTCAAATTTGGAGCATAGATTTCAAAACAACTAGACTACTAGTGGATAGTGACAGAGGACATAATAGTGACAGAGGGACTAATGTTGGATAGTGACAGAGGGACTAATGTTGGATAGTGACAGAGGGACTAATAGTGACAGAGGGACTAATGTTGGATAGTGACAGAGGGACTAATGTTGGATAGTGACAGAGGGACTAATAGTGACAGAGGGACTAATGTTGGATAGTGACAGAGGGACTAATAGTGACAGAGGGACTAATGTTGGATAGTGACAGAGGGACTAATGTTGGATAGTGACAGAGGGACTAATAGTGACAGAGGGACTAATGTTGGATAGTGACAGAGCGACTAATAGTGACAGAGGGACTAATGTTGGATAGTGACAGAGGAACTAATAGTGACAGAGGGACTAATAGTGGATAGTGACAGAGGGACTAATAGTGACAGAGGGACTAATGTTGGATAGTGACAGAGGGACTAATAGTGGATAATGACAGAGGGACTAATAGTGACAGAGGGACTAATAGTGACAGAGGGACTAATAGTGGACAGAGGGACTAATAGTGGACAGAGGGACTAATAGTGACAGAGGGACTAATAGTGGACAGAGGGACTAATAGTGGACAGAGGGACTAATAGTGGACAGAGGGACTAATAGTGGACAGAGGGACTAATAGTGACAGAGGGACTAATAGTGGACAGAGGGACTAATAGTGGACAGAGGGACTAATAGTAACAGAGGGACTAATAGTGGATAGTGACAGAGGGACTAATAGTGACAGAGGGACTAATAGTGGATAGTGACAGAGGGACTAAAAGTGACAGAGGGACTAATAGTGACAGAGGGACTAATAGTGGATAGTGACAGAGGCCGTTTTTAGACTTGACAGTTCATACAGATTTTGTATTCTGATCATAGAGTTATGATAATGGAATTCCCCAACACGTCGTACGTCTACATTTAAATGTGTCCACATTGTGTCTGGATTCCCTTTTCCTAGGTTATATTGAAATGCCAGTATGCAAACGGTGGAAAAGACTCAATTCGATAACACAACTTGATGGCAGTAGCCATCTACTATAGCTAACTAACCAACTAACCTCTGTAGCCAGCCAGCCAGCCAGCAAAGCTAAAGGGATTGCAAACAGGTTAGCATAACTCTAGCCAAACAAGAAATTGTTTTCCTAATTAGCTAGCATTTATGAAGCCAGGAAACACGTTCCTCACATGCTAGGAATGTATTTCCTCCAACATTTAATGAGTCTTTCACTTCCAAAACACAAGTTTTCAGGAGACTTGTGTTGGCGAAGTGCTGATGACGTTTCCCACTGTACACTCTCTGAAGCCTGATTGGGTCTCGACTGCAGGTGGATCTCTCCTCAATGCGTCCCTGACCACCTGAAGTGGTCAGTCAGATCTGAACACAATCTGACCACAATGCCACTTGTTTGTCTTTTCAATACGATCTTTGTATTCTGATAGTAGCAGTCGCATGTAAGTGTCAAGTGTACACAACCAGCGTGACAGAGGGACTGATTGCGGTCGCGTGACAGAAGGGCTCACTGACCTGAGGCGGGCATGACCAGTACAGGCTGGCTCCAGGGCCCACAGCCAGCCACTGTACACGCCGACACCTGGAAGGTGGCGTTGAAGAAACGACCTCCACCAGACAGGTGGGCCATGTTCTCTTTAAAGAGCAACGCCTCCTGGAACACAACAACCAAAACGTATGTTAATGTGTGTTCTATTAAGACGTATTGCTTTGAGTTTAAGAAACTTAAAAACAAAGCTTCCATTGCAAATTAGATCCAAGTAAGTGCTGGCCTTTTATCACAGAGACACACATGCTTTGACACCACATCGAACAAAATATGGAGAGTGGTACTCAGTAATGTGTTGTATTTGCCCCAAATATAACACTTTGTATTCAAGAGAAAAAGTGAATTGCTTTGTCACATTTTTTGCAGTATTACTTTAATGCCTTGTTGCAAACAAAATGCTTTTTTTTATATATATTTGTATTATGTACAGACTTCCTTGTTTTTTCACTCTGTCAATTAGGTTAGTATTGTGGAGTAACTATAATGTTGTTGATCCATCCTCAGTTCTCCTATCACAGACATTAATACACTGTAATAAATGTTTTGGCATCATGGTGAAATCCCTGAGTGGTTTCTTTCCTCTCTGAGTTAGGAAGGACGCCTGTATCTTTGTAGTGACTGGGTGTATTGATACACCATCCAAAGTGTATTTAATAACTTCCCCATGCTCAAAGTGATATTCAGTGTCTTCTTTTTTTCTTTTCTTTTTAACCCATGTACCAATAGGTGCCCTTATCCCTGGTCTTTGTGGTAATTGTATGTGTGGGGTACAGAGATGAGGTAGTCATTCAAATATCATGACTTGGAGTGAGTCCATGCAACTTATGCGACTTGTTAAGCACATTTTTACTCCTGAATGTATTTAGTGTTGCCATAATAAAAGGGTTGAATACTTATTGATCCAAGACATTTCAGCTTTATTTTTAATGAATGTGTAACATTTTCAAAAACCGTATTTCCACTTTGACGTTATGAGGTACTGTGTGTCTAGGCCAGTGACAACACATCTGCGCGAATACTTTCTGGAGGCACTGTATGGTCATTATACAATTCTAGTGGCCAAGAAAGAAAAAAACAGATCACATGTAGCGAGCTCAAAGCGTTTAGATATCTCACCTGAACACCTGACAGATTGGGAGTCATAGAAAGGAGAGTAAAAAGACTATTGACCCATCTTCTATAGCAATGTCCCTATTAAAAACAACTAAACCCCTAGTATGGCCATAGAGACTTCTGGTATGGCCATAGAGACTTCTGGTATGGCCATAGAGACTTCTGGTATGGCCATAGAGACTTCTGGTATGGCCACAGAGACTTCTGGTATGGCCACAGAGACTTCTGGTATGGCCATAGAGACTTCTGGTATGGCCATAGAAACTTCTGGTATGGCCATAGAAACTTCTGGTATGGCCATAGAAACTTCTGGTATGGCCATAGAGACTTCTGGTATGGCCATAGAAACTTCTGGTATGGCCATTGGATTGTGAACATAGTCATACTGTAATGTACCACATTCCATAATAACAGAAACATAGGGATTGTAATTAATAAGAAGTAGATTGTTGACAGCAGCTGAAGACTGGTGTCGGCTGGCTGTGGTTATTGTATGCTCCACTGACCAATGTCTACTGTGACTGAGAATTTGGCATATTAAATTACTGAAATGTGTATTGATCTGCACAGCCAGAGACTATTTTCTTCAGTTTATTTTCTTCCTGCAGCTTTTGCTATCATCTGAGGTATATACGAGATTCCTTCAGTGTGTATAGGTGTATGGGTCTGAACCTGTCCCTCTCCTCCCAGGTTCCACTGGACTTTGTAGGCCATCAGTTTCCCCTGCAACTCATTGTCGTCCAAGCTCGCCCAGTTCAGGGACAGATGCTGTTCAGTTAGTTCAAAGGTCAGGTTCCGGGGGGCAGCAGAGGGCACTAGGAAGAAAGAAGACACAGGGACAGTTTCACGACAATACTTTACATTTCATCAAAGAACAATACGGGGTTGCCATTGTATATGTCCATGCTGACATCACACCCTTGGTCCTAATCCTTAAAAAAACGTTAACAGATCTAAAGGGTCTGGATAGGTATAAGCATTATTGCTTCCACTTCTGCAAACATATGGACATTTATTCATTAATCGCTGCTACAGATTATTATTTTTTAAATAATTTTCATTATTTTATTTAACTTAGTCCTGCATGTTGGAGCTCGGAGCCTAAGATTTTCATTGTACCCTCCAATCACACCTGCAACCCTGCACATGTGACTATTAAACACTGAATGGGATATAAGGGAAAGGGCCAAGATTAAGGTATACTTCGGGATTTTGGCAATGAGGCCCTTTATCTACTCCAGCCGTCAGATGAACTTGTGGATAAAAAATGTTTGTCTCTGTGTCCAGTATGAAGGAAGTTCGAGGTAGTTTTGCAAGCCAATGCTAACTAGCTTTAGCGCAATGACTAAGTCTATGGGTATTTACTGGACGTCTATGGGTATTTACTGGACGTCTATGGGTATTTACTGGACGTCTATGGGTATTTACTGTACGTCTATGGGTATTTACTGGACGTCTATGGGTATTTACTGGACGTCTATGGGTATTTACTGGACGTCTATGGGTATTTACTGGACGTCTATGGGTATTTACTGGACGTCTATGGGTATTTACTGGACGTCTATGGGTATTTACTGGACGTCTATGGGTATTTACTGGACGTCTATGGGTATTTACTGGACGTCTATGGGTATTTACTGGAAGTCTATGGGTATTTACTGGAAGTCTATGGGTATCTACTATCATGCTAGTAGATATCCATAGACTTCCAGTCATTGCTAGTTAGCAATAGCTTGCGAAACTACTTCTAACTTCCTTCATAATGCACACAGACATAAAAATGGTATCCACAAGTTCATCTGACTCTGGGAAAGTAGATAATCCCGAAGCAAATTGAGACCGGCTTCAGGTCACCCTAAAATGAGACCCCAATCGTTCCTGCAGTGGCCTCCTTGACCAGCGTGTGTCGACAATGAGACAACAGGGTTTAGTTCAGCAGTGCAGCACATTGATATGGATTGAGGGCATGCACAATGGTTCATTGTACAAGTGGGACTGGAATCCACTGGCCTGTGTCCAGCACTGGCAGTTTACAAACATACAAACAAGGTCGCCACCAGAAACCCCCACTCCACTGCTCCCCTTAGACGAGCTCCCATGATCACCTCGAAACTCAAACGCCTGTCCCACTTATCTTAACAACCCTCATTTAAAACTGAAACTTAGACTGTATCCTATATGAACATGAAGGGGTGGATTCCCAGACAAAGATTAAGCTAATGCTTAGTCCTAGACTAAAAAGACAACTTAATGGAGAATCTCCTTCAAATTCTTTTTGGTCCAAGATTTGGGTTAATCTGTGTCTGCTTAACCATCTCTAAATGTTTCATGTTACTTTGACAGAGTAACAACTTTGAAAGGTCATCTGTGGGGCTGTGAGACATAGAGGGCCACAAACACAGAGAATCATTATGTTCTCATTGTGATAAGGTTGCTACTCGCCATACTGTTGCATGGATCGTCACATGCTATTGATGTCCAGCTGATGATGTGAGTGCAGTTGGTAGAAAATGACAACAAAAACAACAGTTGATGAACAAAAGGGCTAAGTCCCAAATGGCACCCTATTCCCTTTATAGTGCACTACTTTTGACCCGGGCCCATAGGAATAGGGTGCCATTTGGAACTCAGCCCTGTTCAGCCCCAGATATGTCATCATCTATTCTAGTGACTGGATGCACACCTGCTTCTGGTGTCTGAAAGTCCAGCCAGCCAGAGAACGGGGATGTCCCCACCTCATTGTCACAGCACACTCTAACGCTGTAGTTGGAGTAGCAGCTCAGCCCATTGAGGATCTGTTGGAACGGTGGAACCTTCACACGCTGGTCTCGAACTTCCACCTTCCTCCCAGAGTTCTTAGACATCTGTAAAAGGTATGGAAGGAAGTTAGCGGTAGTTTAGCATTAGCTGGCAAAACTACCTCTAAATTCCTTCATACTGGACACAGAGACATTAACATGGTATCCATGAGTTCATGGGGAAGTAGATAAAGGGCCGTTGCCAAAATCTCGAAGTATCTCTTTAAAAATCGTCATGTTTCCATTGCCAAATTCTTTCATTCCAATATTGAAACTGAGGTCTAAATACTCAGGCTGTCTTAAATGTTTAAAAAATGGGTATGTGGTTTTCATTATCTCAGTCTAGGCCAAACATTCATCCACGGCTTTAATGGAATTCTGATGGTTGTCACTCCCATCTTAAAATAGCACTGACAACAACCACCACATTTCGTAATAATAACTCATTTATCAACTGCATATTATGGTTGCTTTATTGAAAATCGAAATGTAAGATTTAGGTTATATGAACTTAGTACTGACACAGGACATCTCAGTGGTGTTGGTTCAGTCTTAGTTACTGTACCTGGATGGTGCAGGCTGACAGGTCAGAGTGTCCAGTGAAGCCTGGGCTCCAGGCCAGCGTGACATTGTTCTCCACCATGTGGACCACCTGCACACCTTTAGGGGCTGCTGGGAGGACTGCAGTCAATTAAAGAACAGGGTTTTAGATTTACAAACATCCAACTGTGAACAGAAGCTGGACTCGGGGCCGATAAGCCTAGCTAAATTACAGCAGCATACTGTAACGTGCATTGACTAACCAGTCTTTATCAAGCAGCGTATTCTAATCTGAAAAATGACTTAGTCACACTCATGACAGCATTGATTATTCATGAATTTCTCACCTTTAATGTGCACAGTGCCTGTTCGAGATACTGAGATACCTCTGGCATTCTTGGCTTCACAGTAGAACTTGATGCTGTTATTAACACCTACAGGGAACAGAGGAGGGAGACATGGTGTACTCGATGATGTGATGTACTCAACAGCATGCCAGAGCCTTTTTAAAAGGTAAGCTGCCAGTTTATGCCAAAAGAGAGTGCTAAACCAGTCCCCTGCAATTATGCCTGACCAACAGTCTTTCTCCAATGTAAATGAGCAATTTTCACACACTGGACAGTAGGCAATGCATACCAGAGTGGAGTACTGTATATGAAGTGCTGTGAGTGTTTGTAGTACACTTGGCTCTTAAGGATCAAATAGATTTTGGCACTACCAATTTGAACAAACCAGCTACTGAAACTACACAAGGAAACAAGGTCAGCACAATGAATAACTCCTTAACTAGACTGTCATGACAAGCCTGTTGTATCCCTCCATTAAATAAATGTCCTTGGTCTAATCCTTCATGGCAAATATGTTAACAGAAAGGCGGGTGTTTGTGTGTGTACTGTACAGTGATTACTACCAGGCACTGTGGGACACTGCCTGGTTATTCATCAACTAACTGACGATCACAAAAAAAACATGTCAGAGTCATAACAGAGAACCATCAGCTGGGCTAAAACGTTTCTGGTTACTCTCACAGATAGGAAAACATCAACGCCTGTTAAGTTGACTATGTGGCTGCCGCATTCCTGACTCAGAGTTGGCACTTAGCAGCAAACTATTTGTATGCACCCAAAAGGAACCCTTTTCCCTATATAGTGCACTACATTTGACCAGAGTTCTATGGGCCCTGGTCAAAAGTAGTGCACTACATTGGGAATATGATTCCATTTGGGACACAACCTTATAATGAGAGGTTCTGGTCAGCAGTGTTGATTGAGATGAATGAGATGAAAGGGCCAGGCAGGTCCAGTTACATGGCAGAGTGTAGGGGGCTCCTTATTACTGAAACAGAACCAGCTCAACATAAAAGGAGAAATTAAAGAGGAGAGACACTAACATGAAAAGCTTGCATATCACAAGAACGGAATAAAACACAACTAATGAAAAATCCAGTCAATTTACTTCTGTGGATGGGATGTGACAGAGGACTGGCTAGTGTCAAACAAAACTCGTACACTTTTATGTGTTTTCAACCAATTACAACACATTTCCAATCTCAGGTCAAGACATTTGTCCTTTCACATGAGGGGAAACACTATATGGCAGGTGAGGTCATTGGTTTCCCCTCTATATATATATATATATATATATATAAAAAAAGTCAAACATTCAGTGCTGTGCGTACGCTCATTAAAGAATGTATTTTAATTTTTTTATTCAACCTTATTTAACTAGGCAAGTCAGTTAAGAACAAATTGTTATTTACAATGACGGCCTACCAGAAGGTAAAAGGCCTCCTGTGGGGACCGGGGCTGGGATTAAATAAAAATATAGGACAAAACACACATCACGGCAAGAGAGACAACACTACATAAAGAGAGACCTAAGATAACATAGAAAGGCAGCAACACAACATGACAACAACATGGTAGCAACATAACATGGTAGCAGCACAAAACATGGTACAAAAATTATTGGGCACAGACAACAGTACAAAGGGCAAGAAGGTAGAGACGACAATACATCATATAAAGCAGCCACAACTGTCAGTAAGAGTGTCCATGATTGAGTCTTTGAATGAAGAGATGGAGATAAAACTGTCCAGTTGGAGTGTTTGCTGCAGCTCGGTCCAGTCATTAGCTGCAGCGAACTGAAAAGACGAGCGACCCAGGGATGTGTGTGCTTTGGGGACCTTTACCAGAATGTGACTGGCAGAACAGGTGTTGTATGTGGAGGATGAGGGCTGCAGTAGATACAATTGAAGTCGGAAGTTTACATACACCTTAGCCAAATGTATTTAAACTCAGTTTTTCACAATTCCTGACATTTAATCCTAGTTAAAAAATCCCTGTTTTAGGTCAGTTAGGATCACCACTTTATTTTAAGAATGTGAAATGTCAGAATAATAGTAGAGAGAATGATTTATTTCAGCTTTTATTTCTTTCATCACACTCCCAATGGGTCAGAAGTTTACATCCACTCAATTAGTATTTGGTAGCATTGCCTTTAAATGATTTAACTTGGGTCAAACGTTTCAGGTAGCCTTCCACAAGCTACCCACAATAAGTTGGGTGAATTTTGGCCCATTCCTCCCGACAGAGCAGGTGTAACTGAGTCAGGTTTGTAGGCCTCCTTGCTCGCACACGCTTTTTCAGTTCTACCCACAAATTTTCTATAGGATTGAGGTCAGGGCTTTGTGATGGCCACTCCAATACCTTGATTTTGTTGTCCTTAAGCCATTTTGCCACAACTTTGGAAGTACGCTTGGGGTCATTGTCCATTTGGAAGACCCATGTCTTGAGATGTTGATTCAATATATCCACATAATTTTCCTACCTCATGATGCCATCTATTTTGTGAAGTGCACCAGTCTCTCCTGCAGCAAAGCAACCCCACAACATGATGCTGCCACCTCCGTGCTTCACGGTTGGGATGGTGTTCTCGGCTTGCAAGCACCCCCCCTTTTCCTCCAAACATAACAATGGTAGATGTCCTAACCAACTTGCCAAAACTATAGTTTGTTAACAAGAAATTTGTGGAGTGTTTGAAAAACGAGTTTTAATGACTCCAACCTACAGTGCCTTGCGAAAGTATTCGGCCCCCTTGAACTTTGCGACCTTTTGCCACATTTCAGGCTTCAAACATAAAGATATAAAACTGTATTTTTTTGTGAAGAATCAACAACAAGTGGGACACAATCATGAAGTGGAACGACATTTATTGGATATTTCAAACTTTTTTAACAAATCAAAAACTGAAAAATTGGGCGTGCAAAATTATTCAGCCCCCTTAAGTTAATACTTTGTAGCACCACCTTTTGCTGCGATTACAGCTGTAAGTCGCTTGGGGTATGTCTCTATCAGTTTTGCACATCGAGAGACTGAAATGTTTTCCCATTCCTCCTTGCAAAACAGCTCGAGCTCAGTGAGGTTGGATGGAGAGCATTTGTGAACAGCAGTTTTCAGTTCTTTCCACAGATTCTCGATTGGATTCAGGTCTGGACTTTGACTTGGCCATTCTAACACCTGGATATGTTTATTTTTGAACCCTTCCATTGTAGATTTTGCTTTATGTTTTGGATCATTGTCTTGTTGGAAGACAAATCTCCATCCCAGTCTCAGGTCTTTTGCAGACTCCATCAGGTTTTCTTCCAGAATGGTCCTGTATTTGGCTCCATCCATCTTCCCATCAATTTTAACCATCTTCCCTGTCCCTGCTGAAGAAAAGCAGGCCCAAACCATGATGATGCCACCACCATGTTTGACAGTGGGGATGGTGTGTTCAGGGTGATGAGCTGTGTTGCTTTTACGCCAAACATAACGTTTTGCATTGTTACCAAAAAGTTCAATTTTGGTTTCATCTGACCAGAGCACCTTCTTCCACATGTTTGGTGTGTCTCCCAGGTGGCTTGTGGCAAACTTTAAAACGACACTTTTTATGGATATCTTTAAGAAATGGCTTTCTTCTTGCCACTCTTCCATAAAGGCCAGATTTGTGCAATATACGACTGATTGTTGTCCTATGGACAGAGTCTCCCACCTCAGCTGTAGATCTCTGCAGTTCATCCAGAGTGATCATGGGCCTCTTGGCTGCATCTCTGATCAGTCTTCTCCTTGTATGAGCTGAAAGTTTAGAGGGACGGCCAGGTCTTGGTAGATTTGCAGTGGTCTGATACTCCTTCCATTTCAATATTATCGCTTGCACAGTGCTCCTTGGGATGTTTAAAGCTTGGGAAATCTTTTTGTATCCAAATCCGGCTTTAAACTTCTTCACAACAGTATCTCGGACCTGCCTGGTGTGTTCCTTGTTCTTCATGATGCTCTCTGCGCTTTTAACGGACCTCTGAGACTATCACAGTGCAGGTGCATTTATACGGAGACTTGATTACACACAGGTGGATTGTATTTATCATCATTAGTCATTTAGGTCAACATTGGATCATTCAGAGATCCTCACTGAACTTCTGGAGAGAGTTTGCTGCACTGAAAGTAAAGGGGCTGAATAATTTTGCACGCCCAATTTTTCAGTTTTTGATTTGTTAAAAAGGTTTGAAATATCCAATAAATGTCGTTCCACTTCATGATTGTGTCCCACTTGTTGTTGATTCTTCACAAAAAAATACAGTTTTATATCTTTATGTTTGAAGCCTGAAATGTGGCAAAAGGTCGCAAAGTTCAAGGCGGCCGAATACTTTCGCAAGGCACTGTAAGTGTATGTAAACTTCAACTGTATCTCAGAGAGCTGGGAGTGAGGCCTAAGAGGGTTTTATAAATAAGCATCAACCAGTGGGTCTTGTGACGGGTTTCGAGATGACCAGTTTATAGAGGAGTATAGAGTGCAGTGATGTGTCCGATAAGGAGCATTGGTGGCACATCTGATGGCCGAATGGTAAAGAACATCTAGGTCGCTCGAGGGCACCCTAACCTGCCGATCTATAAATTATGTTTCTCCAATCTAGCATGGGTAGGATGGTCATCTGAATCCGGGTTAGTTTGGTAGCTGGGGTGAAAGAGGAGCAATTATTATAGAGGAAACCAAGTCTAGATTTAACTTAAACCTGCAGCTTTAAGATGTGCTGAGGGAAGGACAGTGTACCGTCTAGCCATACTCCCAAGTACTTGTATGAGGTGACTACCTCAAGCTCTAAACCCTCAGAGGTCGCAATAACACCTGTGGGGAGAGGGGCATTCTTCTTACCAAACCAACTTTTGTTTTGGGGGTGATCAGGACAAGGTTCAGTACAGAGAAAGCTTGTTTGACACTAAGAAAGCTTTGTTGTGGGGTGTTTAACACAAAATCCAGGGAGTGGCCAGCTGAGTATAAGACTGTATCATCTGCATGTAAATGGATGAGAGAGCTTCCTACTGCCTGAGCTATATTGTTGATGTAAATTGAGAAGAGCGTGGGGCCTAGGATTGAGCCTTGGGCTACACCCTTGGTGACAGAGCAAGAAAGAGCAAGACAGCCCTTCAGTAGCCTTACACCCATTGAGAATAACCTTTGGCTTAGTTCTACCATTCAAACAGTTATATTTCCAACTCATGGGCAGAGCTCAAGGACAAGTAAGAATGCTATAAAACTATAATCCGTTCCTTGTAATGACTAATGGCACTCTTACAACAGATATAGACGGCAGTCCACCTTATTGAACTTACAGTATGTGAAAATGCCACACTCTGATCTGACTCATTCTTATGATTCATCATATCACTGTTGATTTAACCAGCCAGAGGGAGGGGAGAAGCAGCAGAAATAGGATATTGCACAGTTGTCTATAGTCGGTTCTTCAAATCATCTCTCTTCACCACCTCCTAAAAACCTTCTCATTGGAGGAGAAGGCCCGTGGGGAGGAACCTCAGATCTTCTCCCACAATGCATTTTGAGAAGGTGAGAGGAGATGATGCAAGGAATCAAGGAAAGTAAAGAGATTTCAGGATTGAATCAAGGAAAGATTGAATAACAACCCTGGTAGAGACTTACCGTTAACATGGAGTACAGATGGAGAGGAAGTGAAGTCTCCCTCCTGTACTCCTCCCAGCCACCACAGCACCTCCACCGGGCCCGGGGGACCCACAGCAGTACACGTCAGGTTAAAGGGCATGCCAGGGATCGTGGCTACGTCTTGGGGCTCAAGTGTAAAGTGGGGGACACCTTGAGAAAGAACCAATGTTATTGAAAAAAAGGCCATTGTGTTGAGAGAAAGAGACAGACAGGACAACATTTATTGATTTAAACGCATTGATTTACCCTCTACTGTTATCCAGGCGGGCTCCGAAGAGATGGTCGAGCCTCGGAACTCTACCTCACACCAGTACTTCCCTGTATCCTGCTGCTGGACCGACTTCACACTGAAACCACCCGGACAGAAAGACACACTCAGTGATTCCCCTAGTACTTAACATGATAATGCAAAAAAAATTAATTTCATTTCAAAATGATGTAGTAATTCTATAAACCAAATTATTCCCTGAGCACGTCCAAAAACACCTCTCCTAAAAAGATGTGGATTAGTACTGATAGATGAGGGGAGACCCAATAGGCAGAATGGAGGTAAAAGCCCATCACATATAACTAGGTAGCAGAAGAAACATGTACAATACAGATAAAGAACCCCTGGAAGATATGTTGAGAGATGAAGTAGGCGGTTGTGGAAAAAGTACCCAATTGTCATACTTGAGTAAAAGATAATAGAAAATGACTAATGTAAGAGTTAAGGTAAGTCACCCAGTAAAATACTACTGGAGTAAAAGTCAAAAAGTATTTGGTTTCAAAAGTATCAAAAGTAAATGTAATTGCAAAAATATACTTAAGTAACAAAAGTATAAATCATCTCAAATTCCTTATAAAGAAAACCAGACATACTTTTTTTGTTACATTTAAGGATAGTCAGGGGCACATCATCACTCAGACATAATTTACAAACTAAGCATTTATGTTTAATGAGTCCTCCAGATCAGAGGCAGTAGGGATGACCAGGGATGTTCTCTTGATAAAAGTGTGTGAATTGGACCATTTTCTTGTCCTGTTTAGCATTCAAAATCTAACGACTACTTTTGGGTGTCAGGGAAAATGTAAAAAGTACATCACTTTCTTTAGGAATGTAGTGAAGTAAAAGTAGTCAAAAATATAAATAGTAAAGTACAGATACTTTAAAGTACTACTTAAGTCGTTTTTGGGTATGTTTTACTTAAGTACTTTAAACCACTGGAAGTAGGACAATAACTAATTGTAGTAATAAACTAGCTTGGGTAAATTTTCACTCAGCAGGAGTACATGTGTATTTGTTTTAGGAGTCACTCAGGAAACCATTGCCTGCATTGACAGGTCCTACTCACTCATAGATCAGTCAGTTGTTTAGCAACAAAACCGATGCATGCGCAACTGTAGAGCAAAACAGGCGGAGTTTGCTTAGAATCAAAGGATTGTTGACAACTTGTAAACCAGTATATTTTCTCTCCAAATGTTATTGAAAACATAAATATGTTTGCACAATGAGCACTTGTCTCTCAAATACATTGTTACAATTGTTGGTTAGCTAGCTACACAAGAGTCAAAACACCTCAAAATATGGTATCAATAACAAGGTACAATGAGCTGAAACAAGCCACCTAACATAAGTCAGCTTGTTGTCATCATTGTTGCTAGCTACAGTGGTAAGAAAAAGTATGTGAACCCTTTGGAAATACCTGGATTTCTGCATAAATTGGTCATAAAATTTGATTCGATCTTCATCTAGGTCATAACAATAGACAATCACAGTGTGCTAATAACACACAAACAATTATACGTTTTCATGTCTTTATTAAACATACCGTGTAAACATTCACAATGCAGCGTGGGAAAAGTATGTGAACCCTTGGATTTAATAACTGGTTGACCCTCCTTTGGCAGCAATAACCTCAACAAAACTTTTTCTGTAGTTGCGGCTCAGACCTGCACAACAGTCAGGAGGAATTTTGGACCATTCCACTTTACCAAACTGTTTCAGTTCAGCAACATTCTTGGGGTGTCTAGTGTGAAGTGCTCTCTTGAGGGCATCCCAATCGGGTTGAGGTCAGGACTGACTGGGCCACTCCATAAAGGCGTATTTTCTTCTGTTGAAGCCATTCTGTTGTTGATTTACCTCTGTGTTTTGGGTTGTCGTCCTGTTGCATCACCCAACTTCTGTGTAGCTTCAATTGGCGGACAGATAGCCTTATATTCTCCTGAAAAATGTCTTGATAAACTTGAGACTTCATTTTTCCGTCGATGATAGCAAGCTGTCCAGTCCCTGAGGCAGCCCCAGACCATTATGCTTCCTCCACCATGCTTTACAGTTGGTTTTGATGTTGGTGTGCTGTGCCTTTTTTCTCCACACATAGTGTTGAGTGTTCCTTCCAAACAACTCAACTTTAGTTTCATATGTCCACATAATATTTTGCCAGTAGCGCTGTGGAACATCCAGATGCTCTTTTGCAAACTTCCGACGTGCAGCAATGTTTTTTTTTGGACTACAGTGACTTCTTCCGTGGTGTCCTCCCATGAACACCATTTTTGTTTAGTGTTTTACGTATTGTAGATTCGCCAATAGAGATGTTAGCATGTTCCAGAGATTTCTGTAGGTCTTTCGCTGACACGGTAGGATTCTTCTTAACCTCATTGAGCATTCTGCTCTGTGCTCTCGCAGTCATCTTTGCAGGAGGCCACTCCTAGGGAGAGTAGCAACAGCGCTGAACTTTCTCCATTTATAGACAATTTGTCTTACTGTGGACTGATGGACATCAAGGCTTTTAGAGATACTTTTGTAACCCTTTCTAACTTCATGCAAGTCAACAATTCTTGATCTTAGTTCTTCTGAGATCTCTTTTGTTCGAGGCATGGTTCACATCAAGCAATGCTTCTTGTGAATAGCTAACTCAAATTTTGTGAGTGTTTTTTTAAAGGGCAGGGGAGCTCTAACCAACATCTCCAATCTGGTGTCATTGATTGGACGACAGGTTAGCTGACTCTTGACTCCAATTAGCTTTTGGAGAAGTCATTAGCCTACTGGTTCACATACTTTTTCCAACCTACACTGTGAATGTTTAAATGATGTATTCAATATAGACAAGACAAATACAACAATTTGTGTGTTATTTGTTTAAACACATTATGTCTGTCAATTGTTGTGACTTAGATGAAGATCATATCAAATTTGATGACCAATTTATGCAGAAATCAAGGTAATTCCAAAGGGTTCACATACTTTTTCTTGCCACTGTATCTCACTGTCCAGAATCATAACAACACACAGATTTCTGCCTCGTCGACACGCACGCATCATTTGTGACATTCTCACCTAACCCGTGTATGGTATCCCACTTCTGACAACAATCGCATCCAAACTCACCTCTCCAATCAACAACCAATGAAGGACTAGTCACTAGACCATACATATTAATCATTCTATCAATCTTGTCATTCTAGTTCCCTAGACTAGACACAGCAAATGGTGGATGTTCGTGGTATCTGGGACATTGTTGTGTGATGAGCATGAGCACACGGAAGGATACAGGAAAAAGGTTTCAGACTTCAGAGAGGTCAAACTGAAGACCTTTGAGCTTCAGTGCCTAGCGCATGTGCATGAGATTAACAGAAATGGCTGCCACTGGCAATGCAAGTTCACTTAACCATTAGGTCTAGCAGTCTGCACCAAGCTTTAGGTAATTCAGTCACATGCAGCTGAATGCATTCCAATCCAGCCTGCCCATTCCCCTCTTTGGGGCCTGGTTTACCTGCTGTGTGGGTTACAGTGGGGGTAGACCCCTGTCTCTCCACTTCAGCCATGTTATTTACAGGTTTTTCTCTCTCTGCCAGGGACAACACCTCCCCAAGCCAATTATTAAGCCTCACCCACATCCTCCTCGCCACTACCAGTACCCTAAACAACAAGTTCAGTTCCGCCGTGTAGAGCAGACCTGAGTTCAAATACTATGTGAATCATTTCAAATACCCAGGTCTGATGTTGAGTCAAAGCCAGGAACAGCATCAGTGCCTCTATTTACAGTATTACACTGCATGTTTCGTCATAACACGGAACAAACTCATACCATAACATACCGTGCCTGCCGATATGCTGTTGGCTATTCCCTGTAGTTGTACCTCCAAACATCCACAGCATATTTAAGCCAGACTTACCTAAGTTTGAATTTACACAAGGGCAAAGAATGTTGAAGGGTAATTTGCGAGACAGCTTCCCAATCATTTCTGGAGAAATGCAACACAATAAATGTGATGCTATGATGAATATGATGGAAGGTCTGAAGACATCTTCCAATCGGCCTATAAGGCGGTAAGGGTAACACTACTAGTAGGACAGGACTACTGAAGCACTGACCTGTGGAAGGTCTCCCAGTGGTGTTGCTCCAGGGGGATGTACATCTGGTCTGTACTGTACAGCTTCTCCCCATCCTTCATCCACACGATCTCCGGCTCACTCAGGCCCTCAATGGAACAACCCAGGCGAACCTTGTTGCCCTGGGTCACCGTGAGGTTGGCGGGGTTCTTGGTAAACCTGAGTCCTAAAGGGCAAGGGGTAGGAGTAACCAGAGACTTGAATGAGTCATTCATTAATAGCCTAAGTCCTGGTAATTTCTTCTTCACTACTCTAAATGCCAATCAGAAATTATAATGGATGGGATCTGAGGCTCCATCAGATTGCAATACATATGCAGCAGTGATCATTACAGGAGCGATAGCTAGATACCCCTTTATAGGTAGCCTACAAAATGGTGTTTGTTCAGTTATTGTAATGTGCAGGCATAAAACATTTTGAAGTAGAAATTGTGACATGGAATTGGTTTTCCAAAGATGTTTGAAAAATAGTTGTTTTTGCAAGAGTCTTTTGTCTGTAGAACTGCTTGTCTCCATTGTGTTGCTTGGGCCATTGCATGCAAGTTGGCTGAGTATCTGCATGCTCCGACCTAAGCCTGGGTGCAGACAGAGCAGACGTCATACAAGGCTGTAGAGGGCTGAAAGCTCTCCACTGTGGCAGCTTACTACAGCTGCTGGGTCTAGCTGCCTGCAACAGACCAACGGCCAGAGAAGTAATATCAATGACCATATTATACTACACTGCTCAGAGGCAGGGGAGTGTCCATGTCATCAAGCTAAATGTAGCCTGTAGGCCTACCTATCCTCCCACACCTTCACTCTGTTTAATGACTGTCTCATTAGTACATGTCCAGTCCAATGACCCGTTACCCAAATGCTATATAAGAGGCGGGTGGGGAAGCCTTCAAATACATGGGCCTATGTAAAATACTTATGCATTTTGGATCCAATGGAATAGTCCCAAAAAGTGTAAATCAATCAAGCACACCTCAAATACCTGAGTATGTACTTGACCCAGGTCTGGTCTGGACAGGGAAGAGGGAAATGACCTCAACCGTTACATTTTAGTCATTTAGCAGGCGCTCTTATCCAGAGCAAAAGACAGTAGTGAGTGCATACATTTTCATACAGGTCCCCCGTGGGAATCGAACCCACAACCTTGGCGTTGCAAACACCATGCTCTACCAACAGAGCCACATTGGACCAAATCTCAGTGAGATATGTGCTCAGTTTGTAATGGTTATTTTGCTCTTATGATAAACATTGTTACAATAAACAGATTCACTTCGGTATTATAATTTTTAGAGAACAATGTTGAGAATATGCCTCCTGAATTTTGTGCAAAACTTCTCTGGACTGTGGTCCCTTGTACTTGTGTGGTGAACAACAATAGTGGAATTGGTGGTTTACCTTCAAAATAAAAGTCCCCAATTGAAAACATGCCACAATTGGATTATAGAATGCTAAACAATGTTGTAATTCAACAAAAAGATAATTAATTAATTTGACTTTTTTTTTATAGTACCAGTGCACGTGACGATCAAAAAACAAGCTTGAAATCTAATTTTGAAAGTATTAGGCTTCAGAATTGCATTGCGGGCATACTTACATGCACTGTACTGCCTAACCTATGGAATGTGCCATGAAATATGGTACCAACCGACTCAGTGACATCTACAGAACCTAATTATGTCGAGTTTACACAAATATTAGCATCTCAGCTCTTATTACAGGACTCGACTGTAGGAAATCACCTTTCCAGTCAGTCTATTGTGTGTATTGGACATTCATATTGCACTGTACAGGCTAACCTATGGATTGTGCACTCATAAAATGGGGTATCAGCCTAATCAGTGACAGCATACAGTTAATTAGATGAGTTCATTAATAAGGATTCATTCAAAAATAATTTCACAACAAGCATATCATAAAATGATATCACTCAGCTAGAGCTTTCTAAACAAGTACTTTGTTTTCCGTCAACATTTTAAATGTCAGTCATTTAGCAGACGCTCTTATCCAGAGGGACTTACAGGAGCAGTTAGAGTTAAGTACCTTGCTCAAGGGCACAGACAGAATTCTCATCTTGTCAACTCATACAACCGACAGTCTCGTTCCTTTGTCGCAGAATTGATTAATGCTTTGCCCTGAAACGACTGCTTTGGAAAACAAACATACATACAGTAGATACCACAACTGAATTCTTTATGACAGAATTCATAATCAAGGACAATATCCATCAAAACTCTATTCAATGTCAAGTATTGCACAGCCAGGTATTTATGCAATCGGTACAGAATGCCATTAATCTCCATTTGGTATTACTGTGAGGCAGGGCTGTCAAACTCATTCCATGGAGGGCCTAGTGTCTGCTGGTTTTTGTTTTTCCCTTTCAATTAAGACCTACAGTAGACAACCAGGTGAGGGGAGTTCATTACTAATCAGTGACCTTAATTCATCCATCAAGGACAAGGGAGGAGCAAAAACCCGCAGACAGTCATTTGGCTCCTGAGTGCGCGGCGGTCTAAGGCACAGCATCTCAGTGCTAGAGGCATCACTACAGACACCCTGGTTCAAATCCAGGTTGTATCACAACCGGCTGTGATTGGGAAACCCATAGGGCAGTGCAAAATTGGCCCAGCATCTTGCTGACTTGCCTAGTTAAATAAATCTATATACACATTACATTTAAAACATATGCTGTAAGGAGTCCATTATTCCACAACTTAATGTTACGGTTGTCACATGACTCACTCTATGCTCCATGTCAACCCATTGTGATGACTTGACATTATCACTACAACTCAGAATGCCACCAATTGAACTCTGCTATGGTGTTCTGTGGTTGTCACGGAGTAGACCGAAACCACATTTCACGGGGGTGTTTGAATGTCCAATACACAAAAGACTAACTGGAAAGGTGACTTCTCACAGTCAATGTCCTGTAATAAGAAGCTAATATGTGTAAACTACATAGTTGTGTTCTGTTGATGTCACTGAGTAAGTAGATAGCAGATTTCATGGGTGCACAATCCATAGGTAAGGCTGTACAGTGAAACAGAAGTATGCCCCCAATGCAGTTATGAAGTCTAATACATCCATAATGCAATAAATATATACATAGTTAAATATGTCACCTGCACTGCTACAGTAGTGCTTTTTCCCAACAACGCAGTAGTAATATAAATAAAACAGATTCATATTCGTCAAAATAACTAAATAAATGGTATTTTATTGAATTTATGTAATAACATTCTAACCTTGTTTGGCACTATCTAGTCCAATTGTGGCTTGTTTTCACTATTTTTATCCGTTTGCATGTTTCAAAGAGGAGACTTATTTTGAAGGCGAACCGCAGATTCCACGTTTGTTGCTTACACTAATGTTGTTCAACACACTGGTGTCTCGAGACTATCATCCACCCTTGAAATAGGCTAAAATCGACGTGTTTACAAACGCTTACCGCGCAAATGTACTGAGTAGCAATATAAAATATATTATACATTCATGAACCGTAGCCGTGTCATGCAGTATAGGGATAAGTTTTCAAACTTACCAGGGATTGCTCTACTACTTTGTGCCAAGAAGAGTATGATCCAAAGATAAATGGTCATATTTTCATCATCTGGTTCACAATGTGAGGCTATCTTCCACAAATATACTAATCCCAAGTGCTGAACAATCGAATGAGTCGATGCCCTGAATTAAACGTATTTTCGGGTCTCCAAAGGTTTCCGCACTAGAAAGTGACCGCTTGAGATTTTCCGGCAGTGATTTATCCAACGGCGTTGATACACAATTCACCAACACCAGATTGTTAGTAAATTCCTGCCCGGGATGATAGACAAAGTATGTTGTTTTATTTCCCCTCGTGAATAACCAGCTACACTTGTTTAAATAAATTGGTGGACTTTTGTCTTCTAGGCTGTTAAACAAGTTGTTGTTCTAACCTCATACTACAAGATGACGAAGTGCTGCACTCTTGAGGAATGTCGATGTACATTACCGCCGCCTAGAGAGAGCGCAGGAAACAAGATTCCCAGTATGAAGTGACATGAAACAAAATATCAATACACCTATTGAACGTAACGAAGGCACTGCGACACATAAGCAATTGTATGTATTATATCTTTATTAGGAGAAATTGCGATGAAATGCGGGGTATATTAAATTACTGCATGTACATTCCTTTCGCAAAATTAAGGTTGTGACAACCTGATATGAAATTGGTCTGAATGCAAAAAAAATGGAATCATATTTAAGTAAAATTAAATAACTGTTTCATTTGAATGCTTTTATTTAATTCTACATAAATCGGTGTTAGTATATTAACACAATTCATGGAGAGTATTCTGTTACAATTAAATACATCTGATAAGTTAAATGTATTGTTAATGGAAGCCTAATGCAACTCCTCCTTTCACAGAAAGTGCACCCTTTATCAGCAACACTGATTAGAAAACAGGATCATTCATCTTTGTGAGGTTGTCTTCAATCTAGTAATAAAGGTTACTAGACCCTTGCCCGATAAAATAATATGAAGAGGATCCATCAACACTTCTTTGAGGGTCAAATTTAGAATAGTGGAGGTGATCCTGTTGTGGTTTTTATCTGATACAATCACACACACTTTTTAAAATGTCTACAAATTATTTACAGAGTTAAATTACTAAAATAGTAAGGATGTGTTCAACAGACCAACTGAAGATAAATAACACATGAATAAAAATCAAGTCCAAATAATATAACTACTGAGCATGCAAAAGCAATAAGAGTATGCTTGCGAAGAGCCAAATGTTCTGAACAAAAATATAAACGCAACATGTAGTGTTGGTCCCATGTTTAATGAGCTGAAATAAAAGTTACCAGAAATGTTCCATACCCACAAAAAGCTTATTTATCTCAAATGTTGTGCACAAATGTGTTTACATCCTGTTAGTTAGCATTTTTCCTTTGCCAAGACAATCCATCCACCTGACAGGTGTGCCATATCAAGAAGCTAATTAAAACAGCATTATCATTACACAGATTCACCTTGTGCTGGGGACAATAAAATGCCACTCTAAAATGTGCAGTTGACACAAAACACAATGCCATAGATGTCAAGTTGAGGGAGCATGCAATTAGCATGCTGACTGCAGGAATGTCCACCAAAGCTGTTGCCAGTAAATTTAATGTTAATTTCTCTACCATAAGCTACCCCCAACATCGTTTTAGAGAATTTGGCAGTACGTCCAACCGGCCTCACAACTGCAGACCACATGTGACCACGACAGCCCAGAGCCGCCACATCTGGCTTCTTCACCTGTGGGATCGTCTGAGACCAGCTACCCAGACAGCTGATGAATCTTAGGAGTAGTTCTATCTTTAATAAAGCCCCTTTGAGGGAAAAAGATAATTTTGATTGGCTGGGCCTGGCTCCCAAGTGAATGGGCCTATGCCCCTGCCCAATCATGAGAAATCTATAGATCCATTAGGGACTAATTTATTTATTTAAATTAACTGATTTCCTTATAATGAACTAACTCAGTAAAATCATTGATATGTGTTTATATTTTTGTTCAGTATTGATTTGTTTACATTTAGGCTGTGCTTTTCTTCATTCTTTCACAGCACCAGAAAATCTAGCTCTGGTCCATGGTTTAGTGTGTGGCATGCTGATGAATCAGCTTTCCTCAGCTGAAAATAAACACTCTGGAACAGAGCTACAGAAAAAATGTGACGATCCATTCCAGATCCATAGGGTAAGCCTTAATGCAAAATGGAGCTTTAAAAATCATTACCTCATTCTGGGTCCATATAGTGCAATTGTCACTGCTTTGACATTCTGTACTACTTTTCATTCGCTTGCTGGTCACGGCACAAATACTATCTGACAGGCAAAACACTGCTTGATACTGAACCGAGGTGTTTGACTTCTGCAACAATTGTATTGTTTGCTAATTTATATGCAGTTAAAAGCCAATGTAGAGGGACATTTTAGCCCACTATACTATTTAAGTATAACCTGCTAAGGGTTTTGTTCGTAAATTAGTATTCAAGATGCAATTTCTATGAACATCGTAAGTGAATGCACTGTCTATCGTCCACTGTTCACATAGTTCTCTATATCCATTCATGGTATCCTGTTGCTGTCATACACAGATCATAGCATGCTCTCAATCAGTACTCATTCTACTGTGGTTCTTGCTGTTGTAACCTGTTGCTGTAGTGCAGAAGCCATATATACTGTAGTAAGACAACCACTAGGGAGGGTGCTTGGGTGTAGTGCACAAGCTGGACTCAGGGGGATGCTCCCTCTCTATTCTTCAGGCAAACTTCTTCTTGGTTGCAGTGAAGCGCTCCATGTACTGTGGGGTAAACAAATGAGATCGCCATCAGTCACATCTGGGACACTACGGACAGCATAACAACTGAAGAGATTAGCTATTTGTGTAAGCACTGAATAGTTGGTCCAAATTCTAACTATTATAATAGGTAAGTGGTCATATCAGATTAGACCTTGATTATCCCAAGCTCGGGAAAATCGATTGTCATTTTAAGCTTCACAACATCATTTCAATACTGTAATATCATCATGAAATGTCATAGATGTATTTAGTGTCAGGGGCTATATTTGACCGCTGATTATGTCAAGTACAGGGATTATGGCTGGGAAAGAATACTAGAGCTGTCTGAGCCACAACTTTCTTCACTTGATCCTCCTTATATTGAACAGGAAATCCCATTATTGTTGAGAAGTCCACCACTCTGGGGAAAGAGTCTTGTTTCCACACTGATCACAAACAAATTACGTCAACCATGGGGGACGGACATATTTCAAACCAATGCCTTTGAAACTCATGAGTGGTTTAGTTTACAATAGATATAAAGACAGCTTAGTGATTTAGTGCAGCAGCATGACTGTTCCTTGCTTTAATCTTGACCATTCATTTGGCAGTAGGCAGCAAGTTAAAGAAACAAGAATTCATTTCACACCTCACCTTCTCATACCCTTCCAGGTCACGCATATTTTTCACCTCGAACAGGTTGCCCTCCACAGAGAGCAGAGACACCTGGGAGCTGGTGAGGATGGACACAGGGATGGAGGCAAGCTCTAGACAGTTCTCCTCCAGTCTCAGCACCTTTAGCCTCTGGCAGGTGGACACCTCCGCAGACACCACTGAAATCTGGGATCATAATTTATATTGATTCGATTCTAGATCAGGTCCCTGGTTAAAAATAGCGCACTTATATAGGGAATAGGGTGTCATTTGAGATGCACCCATAAACACCTGATTACCTGGTTCTGGTTGAGATTGATCTCGATGGCCTGCAGGGCCGCTACCTCAGCCGGCACAGCCTGGATGTGGTTCTTGGACAGGTCCAGGACGTCCAGGTGTCGTAGGGAGCCAAGGCCGCCAGGAAACTCCCGGAACTTGTTCCCAGACAGGCTGAGTGTGCGCAACGCTTTCAACTGTCCTACACCGCTAGGGAGCTGCGTCAGTTGGTTCCCGTTCAGCAAGAGTGTCTCTAGTTTTTTAAGCTTCCCAATTTCATCTGGGAGACTTGCTATGTAGCACAAAACAAACACACTAACTTAACATATAGCCTAGCTATAGAGACGGATTGAAGCAGAGGAATTCACATCAATCAATGCACCTAATGGGCATTCATTTTTCAGTGAAAGCAAAGGGTTAATCATTTGTCATCAAAAGATGCTGTAGTATAAGACAGAATCTGAGGAGATGGAGCAACCACTTACTGAGTTTATTACAATTTAAAGTCAGACTCTTCATCTGAAGGAAGTTTCCTATGGCGGGAGGCAGCACTTCAATCTTGTTGGAAGACAGATCTACAGTCCGTAGGTTTCCAGTTAACCTCTGGAGCTCCTCAGGGAACTGAAATATGTTAGTGGGGGAAAAAAATACGCTGAACAAGATAAACACAACATGCAACAATTTCTAAGATTTTACTAAGTTAAAGTTCATAAGGAAATCAGTCAGTTGAAATTAATTCATTAAGCCCTGATCTATGGATTTCACATGACTGAGAATACAGAACTGAATAGGTTGGTCACAGGCACTGTAGCTTAAAAAAAAGGTAGGGGAGTGGATCAGAAAATCAGTCAGTATATGGTGTGAACACCATTTGCCTCATGCAGTGCGACACATCTCCTTCACATAGTTGATCAGGATGTTGATTGTGGCCTGTGGAACGTTGTCCCACTCCTCTTCAATGGCTGTGAAAAGTTGCTGGATATTGGCAGGAATTGGAACCCGCTGTTGTACACGTTGATCCAGAGCATCCCAAACATGCTCAATGGGTGACATGTCTGGTGAGCATGCAGGCCATGAAATAACTGGGACTTTTTCAGTGTCCAGGAATTGTGTACAGATCCTTGCAACATGGGGCCGTGCATTATCATGCTGAAACATGAGGTGATGGTGGCTAATGAATGGCACGACATTGGGCCCCAGGATCTCGTCATGGTATCTCAGTTCATTCAAATTGCCATCGATAAAATGCAATTGTGTTCTTTGTCCGGAGCTTATGCCTGCCCATACAATAACCCCAACGTCATTATGGGGCTCTCTGTTCACAACATTGACATCAGCAAACCGCCTGCCCACATGATGCCATAAAGCGGTCTCCCATCTGCCCGGTACAGTTGAAGCTGGGATTCATCCACGAAAAGCATACTTTTCCAGCGTGCCAGTGAAGGTGAGCATTTGCCCACTGAAGTCATGAGATCGACGAGCACACAGAAGAGTTTCCCTGAGACGGTTTCTGAGTTTGGTCAGAAATTATTCGGTTTTGCAAAGCCACAGTTTCTGTCCGAGTGGCTGGCCTCAGACCATCCGCCAGATGTGGAGGTCCTGGGCTGGCGTGGTTACACATGGTCTGCGGTTGTGAGGCCGGTTGGATGTTCTGCCAAATTCTCTAAAACGACGTTGGAGGAAGCTTATGGTAGAGAAATTAACAATAAATTCTCTGACAACAGCTCTAGTGGACATTCCTGCAGTCAGCATGTCAATTGCACGCTCCCTCAAAACTTGAGACATTTGTCGCAGTCTGTTGGGTGACAACTGCACATTTTAGAGTGGCCTTTTTATTGTCCCCAGCATAAGGTGTACCTGTGTAATGATTATGCTGTTTAATCAGCTTCTTGTTATGGCACACCTGTCAGGTGGGTGGATTATATTGGCAACAAAAAAAGCTCACTAACAGCATGTAAACAAATTTGTGCACAATTTGAGATAAATAATAATTTGTGCATATGGAACATTTCTGGGCTCTTATTTCAGCTCATGAAACATAGGACCAACTCATTACATCTTGCAATTATATTTTTGTTCAATATACATACATTCAAACCGTCGACTACAACAACAACTGAATGGAATTCAGCTAAATAAACGAAGCACCAGTTAGCAGACTGCTGTGGAGTGCTGATTTTAGCAAGCAAACGATAATGGGCTGTGTGTGCATGCAATTCTTACCTCAGGGAGACCTTTCCCTGTCAGCTGAAAGATCCCCGTCTTCTGTGAATTTTCCAGATGGGCTTTGATTGCACTGTTCCCCATCTTTGTTGTAGTTTCGGCTCTGATGAGGCTCTCCTAAGTGATGATCTTCAACTTTACAGTTGGTCACACGCTTATGTAATCAGCTAGTCTATTATTGTGATGGTGGTGCCAGATACTGGGGCTGTGCCTTTAAGATAGATACTTCCTTGGTTGTCAGTGTGGCCCCTATAAGAGATCAATTATACAAAACAATCATTAATTGCTGCTGCCGGCGTTTAACAGTAGCTGACAAACAAGAAAATGAGGAATATGATGTAAGAAGCTAGCACTATCTAGCTAACGTTAGCTACCCTACCACTAGTACTGTCTGATGCAAGCTTTGAGACATATTCATGCATATTATTGAAATTGGGAGTAATTTGTCTAGTACTATAACAGCAAAGGGTCATACATATGTTCTTTTAAATAAAATTTTCCCAAGGATGGTAAATGTAAATATTGTTGAGGCTGTTAGCATAGCTAGCCAACAGGTTAACGTTCGACCATCTGGGATTTTAGTTTACTTACCTCACGAGCTGATTTGTCCTTATCGTGCAATACTTGTCTGCAAATTGTAACCTATATATTAGGAACAGATAACTATGAGGGTTATTGGACTAGTCAAACTTAAACACAAGCCTAGGACATTGTAGTGCTGCACGAACAATAAACAAGTCGTTGGGAATCTAACAGCTTGACGTCAATGCGCATGTCTGTATGTGGCTCGCTCAGCCAATCCGCTAGCCGGCAGTAGAGCAAGAACCAATCCGCTAGTCGACAGTAGAGCAAGAACCAATCCGCTAGTCGACAGTAGAGCAAGAACCAATCTGCTTGTCGGCAGTAGAGCAAGAACCAATCCAGAAGCCATTCATTCATCAAATGGAAAAGGAACAACTACATCGGCGGGCTCAATTTGAAAGAAGAATTGCTAAAACAAACGTTATTCCTGTGAATACAGTATGGCTACTCCCAAATCCCGTAGTTGTGTTGGAGAGACTACAGAAAGATAGGGAGGATGTTGATCCATCTGATTGGATTAATATACTGTGTGTCAGGATTTTGTATGCATTTACATATGTAACAGTATAACTTTAGACCGTCCCCTCGCCCAAACGCTATTTAGCGCGTACCACCGCTAACTAGCTAGCTGTTATGGGTAACGATGCTTCGTGGGTGACTGTTGTTGATGTGTGCAGAGGGTCCCTGGTTCGCTCCCGGGTATGGGTGAGGGGACGGTCTAAAGTTATACTGTTACAGCTGCACTCTCAACAACTATTGTGATTATTGGCTGTTCCACTGGATGTCAGAAGGTGAATTCACCAATTTGTAAGTCGCTCTGGATAAGAGCGTCTGCTAAATGACTTAAATGTAATGTAAATTATTATTATTTGACCATGCTGATCATTTATGAACATTTGAACATCTTGGCCATGTTCTGTTATAATCTCCACCCGGCACAGCCAGAAGAGGACTGGCCATCCCTCATAGCCTGGTTCCTCTTTAGATTTCTTCCTTGGTTTTGGCCTTTCTAGGGAGTTTTTCCTAGCCACCGTGCTTCTACACCTGCATTGCTTGCTGTTTGGGGGTTTAGAAACCCAGCCTGGTTGTGTATGGTAGTGTTTGAGGGTGATAGTGAGTGGTAATGCTTGGTGTGATTGTTTGTGGGTGGTAGTGTTTGAGGGTGATAGTGAGTGGTAATGCTTGGTGTGATTGTTTGTGGGTGGTAGTGTTTGAGGGTGATAGTGAGTGGTAATGCTTGGTGTGATTGTTTGTGGGTGGTAGTGTTTGAGGGTGATAGTGAGTGGTAATGCTTGGTGTGATTGTGGGTGGTAATGTTTGGGGGTGGTTGTGTACAGTGGTGTTTGAGGTTGGTTGTGTGTGGTGGTGCTTTTGGGTGGTTGTGTGTGTGGTAGATTTTTGGGGTGGTTTTTGGGGGTGGTTTGTGTCGTAGTTTTTGTTGGTGGTTGTCTGTGGTAGTGTTTCGGGTGTGTTTATGCACGGTGGTGTTTGGGATGGTTGTGTGTGGTAGTGTTTGTTGGTGGTTATCTGTTGTAGGTTTTGAGGGTGGTTGTGTGTTGTGATGTTGGGTGTTGTTGTTTCTGGTAATATTTAGGGCGGTTGTGTACGGTAATGTTTGGGTGTGGTTGTGTCTGGTAGTGTTTGGGGTGGTAGTGCTTAGGGTGATTGTGTGTTGTAGTGTTTGGGGTGGTTGTTTGGTAATATTTTAGGGTGGTTGTGTACGGTAGTGTTTGAGTGTGGTTGGGTTGTGTTTGAGGGTGGTTGTGTGTGGTATTGTTTGAGGGTAGTTGAGTACGATAGTATTTGGTTGTGTTTGAGGGTGGTTGTGTGTGGTATTGTTTGAGGGTAGTTGAGTACGATAGTATTTGGTTGTGTTTGAGGGTGGTTGTTTGGTAGTGTCTGAAGGTTGTTGTGTGTGGTATTGTTTTGTTCAGTAATATTTGAAGGTTGTTGTGCCGCCCTATGTACATAGACATGGTATCACTGGTCACTTTAATAATGGAACACTAGTCACTTTAATAATGTTTACATACTGTTCTACTCATTTCATACAGTACCAGTCAAACATTTGGACACACCTACTCATTCAAGGGTTTTTCTTTATTTTTACTATTATTCTACAGTGTACAAATAAAGAAAATCCCTGGAATGATTAGGTGTGTCCAAACGTTTGACTGGTACTGTATGTACACTACTGTTCAAAGGTTTGGGGTCACTTAGAAATGTCCTAGTTCTTTAAAATAAAATACATTTTTGTCCATTAAAATAACATCAAATTGATCAGAAATACATTGTAGACTTCGTTAATGTTGGGCTACTCCATGTGAGAAATTACCAAGAAACTGAAGATCTCGTACAACGCTGTGTTCACAGAACAGTGCAAAATGGCTCTAACCAGAAAAGAAAGAGTGGGAGTCCTGAGCAAGAGGACAAGTACATTAGAGTGTCTAGTTTGAGAAACAGACGCCTCACAAGTGGCAGCTTCATTAAATAGGACCCGCAAAACACCAGTCTCAACGTCAACAGTGAAGAGGCGACTCTGGGATGCTGGCCTTCTAGGCAGAGTTGCAAAAAGAAGCCATATCTCTGACTGGCCAATAAAAATGAAAGATTAAGATGGGCGAAAGAACACAGACACTGGACAGAGGAACTGCCTAGAAGGCCAGCATCCCGGAATCGCTTCTTTACAGTAGTGTAGGTATTAAGACCCTTTGCTATGAGAATCGACATTGAGCTCGGGTGCATCCTGTTTCCATTGATCATCCTTGAGATGTTTCTACAACTTGATTGGAGTCCACCTGTGGTAAATTAAATTGATTGGACATGATTTGGAAAGGCACACACCTGTCTATATAAGGTCCCACAGTTGACAGTGCATGTCAGAGCAAAAACCAAGCCATGAGGTCGAAGGAATTGTCCGTAGACCGCTGAGACAGGGTTGTGTAGAGGCACAGATCTGGGGAAGGGTACTAAAACATTATGCAGTGGCCTCCATCATTCTTAAATGCAAGAAGTTTTGAACCACCAAGACTTTGTTGCTTTGTTATTATGGAGATTTTGAGTAGATTTTTGAGGAATTTTTTCTTTCATCCATTTTAGGATAAGGCTGTAACAAACTGTGGAAAAAGTCGAGGGGTCTGAATACTTCACAGATGCACTGTATATACATGACAAGAAGATTGTGTGGACTGAAAATGTTTTGTTAGTTTACAACATCCCTCCTCAATTTGCAATGTTTGCCCTAACTAATGGTATCTTTGTAAATTAATCTCCAGATACCACTAGGTGACAGTGGTATCTGGAACTTGTCATTTGAGTGTACCATCAAATGCGTTTTGACTTTAAACTAAATATACCCTGGCTTGTATTGATTAATGCACACAAGTTTCTTATTGGACAAATCCACGTGGTCCCTTTGCTTCCTTCCAAGTTATTCTGTTTGGTTCCTAGTCATTTCTTGTGGACAGACACACATAACATAAATAGTATTGTAGCAAAATAGTCGAGTACCTGGTGCCAGATTTTCGTTCTGGGCTGCCGAGGTTAGGGTTTCTAGTGAATATGACCCTAATGTTTTTGTTTGGTGTCCCCTGTCTGACCACAGGTCTCTCTTTCAAATTGTCAAACACACATTCCATTGTTGATGGGGGTCAATGAAACCTGAGAGTGAAAAAACACTGGAGAATAAACACTTTATTAGCCAGTTTTTGTGGACCCAGAGCTCAAAAGCATAATTAGTGTAAAGCAGAATGTAAATAAATCCACAAATTCATAGATACATACTTGACTACAGACTGAGTGCCATAGAGTCAGAGCCAACATCAATAAAGTCGAGTGAATTTAAAAAATCTACAGGTTGCATTTCTTTCCACTACACACACTCTGTCTCTTGTTGGCAGGGAAAGCCTGGCACTAGCTGTGTTACTCAATGCTTGGCATATCAATGACCCTGGTCAAAGCGGAAGAGGGGTCACTCTCACAACGACAACAGCCTGATTCATATGAGCAGGGTGTCATTGACTTAGGAGTTTGAAAAGTGGTACATTTGGGCTATTTCAGACTGCTGAATTTGATACTATAACCACAACTTTTGCTCTGTATATAGCATTGATAATTACGATAATATATTTTATTTGTCGGACACCTTTCAGGGCACTCAAGGACATCTTACATTAAAAGTAGGCCTAGATAAAATCAGGTGCCAATCAAATTGTATTTGTCAAACATGCGCCGAATACAACAGGTTTAGACCTTACTATGAAATGCTTACTTACGAGCCCTTAACCAACAATGCATTTTTTTTAAATAAGTAAGAAGCATTTGCTAAATAAATGAATGAAAAAAATAGTAGCACAATAAAATAGCAATAACGAGGCTATATATAGGGGGTACCGGTAACGAGTCAAAGTGCAGGGGTACGGGTTAGTCGAGGTAATATGTACATGTAGGTAGGGGTAAAGTGACTATGCATAGACAATAAACAGAGAGTAGCAACAGTGTATGTGAAGAGTGTGAATGTATGTGTGTGCGTAAATATTAATGTGTGTGTTGGAATGTCAGTGTAGTATGTGTGAGTGTGTAATTAAAGTCCAGTGAGTGTACATCGAGACTGTGCAAGAGAGTCAGTGCAAAACATAATAACTCCTTATCAAGGAGTCTTTTAGTCCCAGACTTGGCCTCCCAGTTCCGCTTGGCATGCTGTAGTAGAGAGAACAGCCTATGACTTTAGGGCCTTCCTCTGACACCGCCTGAATAGAGGTCCTGGATGACAGGAAGCTCAGCCCCAGTGATGTACTGGGTCGTAAGCACTACACTCTGTAGTACCTCGCTGTCGGATGCTGAGCAGTTGCTGTGCCAAGCAGTGATACAACCAGTCAGGATGCTCTTGATGGTGCAGCTGTAGAACTTTTTGAGGATCTGAGCTACCTTTCCAAATCTTTTCAGCCTCCTGAGGGGGAAAATGCGTTGTCGTGCCCTCTTCAAGATTATGTTGGTTTGTTTGGACCACGATAGGTTCTTAGTGATATGGATACCAAGGAACTTGAAGCTCTCGACCTGCTCCATAACAGCCCCGTTTTTGTGAATGGGGGAGTGCTCGGCCCTCCTTTTCCTGTAGTCCACGATCAGCTCCTTTATCTTGTTCACGTTGAGGGAGAGGTTGCCAGGTCTCTGACCTCCTCCCAATAGGCTGTCTAATCGTTGTCGGTGGTCAGACCTACCACCGTCCTGTCGCCGGCAAACTTAATGATGGTGTTGCAGTTGTGCGTGGCCAGGCAACCGTGGGTGAACAGGGAGTGCAGCAGGGGACTAACCATGTTGAGGGTCAGCGAGGTGGATGTATTGTTGCCTACCCTCACCACCTGGGGGCGGCCTGTCAGGAAGTCCAGTTCCAAAGGGAGGTGTTCCGTCACAGGGTCCTTAGTGCCCTCCAAGCTCATCTCTAAGCTATGGCAGGGATCATCAACTAGATTCAGTCGCGGGCCAATAAAAATAAATATCCTGACTGGATGGTCTTATGTCCAACAATGAAAATTCACCCTAAAATATATATTTTTTTTAATTCTGAAAACTACATTTGACACGCGGGCGGCCCGTTGGGGAACCCTACACTATGGTGTTGAACGCTGATCTGTAGTTAATGAAAAGCATTTTCACGTAGGCGTTCCTTTTGTCCAGGTGGGAAAGGGCAGTGTGGAGTGCAATAGAGAGTACATTATATGTGGATCTGTTGGGGTGCTCGTCAGATGTGGCAGGGCTTGAAAACTATTACGGACTACAAAGGGAAACCCAGACGCGAGCTGCACAGTGACGCGAGCCTACCAGACGAGCTAAATCCCTTTCATGCTCACCTCGAGGCAAGCAACACTGAAGCATGCACGAAAGCACCAGCTGTTCTGGATGACTGTTTGATAACGCTCTCAGTAGCTGATGTGAACAAAACCTTTAACAGGTCAACATTCACCAAGCCCCTGGGCCAGACGGATTACCAGGACGTGTACTCAAAGCATGCGTAGACCAACTGTCAAGCGTCTTCATTGACATTTTCAACCTCTCCCTGACCGAGTCTATAATACCTATATGTTTCAAGCAGACCACCATAGTCCCTGTGCACAAAGAAGCGAAGGTAACCAGCCTAAATGATTACCACCTATGGCACTCACGTCGGTAGCCATGACGTGCTTTGAAAGGCTGGTCATGGCTCACATCAACAGCATCCTCCCAGACACCCTAGACCTATTCCAATCCGCATACCCCCCCAACAGATCCACAGATGACACAATCTCAGCCGCACTCCACACCACCCTTTCTCACCTGGACAAAAGGAAGACCTATGTGAGAATGCTGTTCATCAACTACAGCTCAGCGTTTAACACCATAGTGCCCACGAAGCTCATCACTAAGCTAAGGCCCCTGGAACTAAACACCTCCCTCTGCAACTGGATCAAAGACTTCCTGGAGGGCCTCCCCCAGGTGGTAAGAGTAGGCAACAACACATCTGCCACGCTGATCCTTAAAACTGGGGCCCCTCAGTGGTGTGTACTTAGTCCCCTCCTGTATTCCCTGTTCACCCATGACTGTGTGGCCAAACACGACTCCAACACCATCAGTAAGTTTGCTGATGACACAAATGATCACCGACAACGATGAGATGGCCTATAGGGAGGAAGTCAGAGAACTGGCAGTGTGGGGTGCCAGGACAACAACCTCTCCCTCAATGTGAGCAAGACAAAGGAGCTGATTGTGGACTACAGGAAAAGGTGGCCGAACAGGCCCCCATTAACATCGACGGGGCTGTAGTGGAGCGGGTCGAGAGTTTCAAGTTCCTCAGTGTCCACATCACCAACGAACTATCATGGTCCAAACATACCAAGACAGTTGTGAAGAGGGCACAACAAAACATTTTACCCCTCTGGAGACTGACAAGATTTGGTATGGGCCCCCAGATCCTCAAAAAGTTCTACAGTTACACCATCGAGAGCATCCTGAACGGTTGCATCACCGCCTGGTATGGTAACTGCTCGGCATCTGACCGCAAGGCGCTACAGAGGGCACTGCGAACGGCCCAGTACATCACTGGGGTCAAGCTTCCTGCCATCCAGGACCAATATAATAGGCGGTGTCAGAGGAAAGCCCATAAAATTGTCAGAGACTCCAGTCACCTAAGTTATAGACTGTTTTCTCTGCTACAACACGGCAAGCGGTACCAGAGCGCCAAGTCTAGGACCAAAAGGCTCCTCAACAGCTTTTATCTCCAAGCCATTAGACTGCTGTACACTGCTGCTACTCACTGTTTGTTTGTTACCTATCCAGTCACTTCGCCCCCACCTCCATGTACAGATTATCTCAACTAGCCTGTACCACTGCTCACTGACTCGGTACCGGTGCCCCCTGTATATAGCCTCGTTATTCTTATTGTGTTACTTTTTATTATTACTTTTTATTTTAGCCTACTTGGTAAATATTTTCTTCTTCTTGAACTGCACTGTTGGTTAAGGGCTTGTAAGTAAGCATTTCACAGTAAAGTCTACACTTGTTGTATTCAGCGCATGTGGCAAATAAAGTTTGATTTGATTTTGACTTGGGACAAATAGGCTACCACACTGAATAGAGAAACAGAGCGATATTCCGTTTGGATTCCAGGCTTCGAATTGGCAGTTTTAACTTTGCCCACTCTTAATCCTCTCCTGTTACTCCACACTATTTCCTCTTCCCCTTTATCCCATCTCTCTCTCTCCCTCCCTCTTAACTTAATTCCAAAGTCACTTTATTGGCATGGAAGACGTGTTTACATTGCCTAAGCAAGTGAAATAACGAAAAAAACAGCAACGAAAAAAACAATAAGACTTTAACACAAACTCTCTCTATATACAGTACCAGTCAGAAGTTTGGACACACCTACACATTCCAGGTTGTTCTTTACTTTTTATATTTTCTACATTGTAGAATAATAGTAAAGACATCAAAACTATGAAATAACACATATGGAATCCAGTAGTAACCACTTTTTAAATCAAATCTAAATATATTTTATATTTGTTACGACTCCTACCGAAGGTGGCTCCCCTTCCTCTTCGGGTGGCGCTCGGCGGTCATCGTCAACGGCCTACTAGCTGCCACTGATCTTTTCCTCCCCCTCCTTGTCTGTTTATTAGTTACACCTGTTGTTAATTAGGTTTATTAGTTGGGCTTTATTAGCCAGCCATCCCACCTGCTGGGTGTGCGGGATTGTTTTATGTGTACTCATTGTACACGCCTGTATGTCACGGTTGTTCGTGTACGTGAGTTGTTTTTGGGACTGTTTAGTTCCCCTGTGTTTTAGGGCATTAGTTTTGAGTGGCGTCTGTTTTCACCTGGTCGGTGTATAAAGAAGTAGCGCTACTCTGAACTCTCTGTCTCCTGCGTCTGACTCCTTCCTCCACTACACCCCGAGCATTAAAATATCTGAGATTCTTCAAAGTAGCCACCCTTTCCCTTGTTGACCGCTTTGCACACAATTGGAATTCTCTCAACCAGATTCATAGTCACCTGGAATTCATTTCAATTAACAAATGTGCCTTGTTAAAGTATATTTGTGGAATTTATTTCCTTCTTAATGCGTTTGAGCCAATCAGTTGTGTTGTGACAAGGTAGGGTTGGTATACAGTTGAGAGCCCTATATGGTATAAGACCAAGAACATCTCAAATAAGCAAAGAGAAATGAGTCCATCATTATTTTAAGACATGAAGGTCAGTCAATCCGGAAAATGTCAAGAACTTTGAAAGTTTCTTCAAGTGCAGTCGCAAAAACCATCAAGCGATATGATGAAACTGGCTCTCATGAGGACCCCCACAGGAAAGAAAGACCCAGAGTTACCTCTGCTGCAGAGGATAAGTTCATTAGAATTACCAGCCTCAGAAATCGGCAATTAACTGCACCTCAGATTGCAGCCAAAATAAATGCTTCACAGAGTTCAAGTAACTGACACATCTCAAAGGCATCTGTTCAAAGGAGACTGCGTGAATCAGTCCTTCATGGTCAAATTGCTGCAAAGAAACCCCTACTAAAGCCACCAATACAAAGAAGAGACTTGCTTGTGCCAAGAACACGAGCAATGGACATTAGACCGGTGGAAATCTGTCCTTTGGTCTGAAGAGTCCAAATGTGAGATTTTTGGTTCCAACCGCTGTGTCTTTGTGAGACGCAGAGTAGGTGAACAGATGATCTCCGCATGTGTGGTTCCCACCTTGAAGCATGGAGGAGGTGTTATGGTGTGGGGGTGCTTTGCTGGTGACACTGTCAGTGATTTATTTAGAATTCTGCAGCAATACGCCATCCTATCTGGTTTGCGCTTAGTGGGGCTATCATTTGTTTTTCAACAAGACAATGACCCAACACACCTCTAGGCTGTGTAAGGGCTATTTGTCCAAGAAGGAGAGTGATGGAGTGCTGCATCAGATGACCTGGCCTCCACAATCACCCAAACTCAACCCAATTGAGATGGTTTGGGATGAATTGGACCGCAGAGTGAAGGAAAGGCAGCCAAGTGCTCAGCATATGTGGGAACTCCTTCAAGACTTTTGGAAAAGCATTCCATGAAGCTGGTTGAGAGAATGCCAAGAGTGTGCAAAGGTTGGCTACTTTGAAGAAGTTTAACACTTTTTTGGTTACTACATGATTCCATATGTGTTATTTCATAGTTTTGATGTTTTCACTATTATTCTACTATGTAGAAAATAATAAAAATAAAGAAAAACCCTTGAATGAGAAGGTGTGTCACAACTTTTGACTGGTACTGTATATATATACTGTATGTTTTGTCCATGTCAACTGAACACATATCTTGTGAGTCTGGTTGGATAATTGATTTCAGTATGTGATCATGAGTGAGTATTAAATAACCTGGTATTCCTTATACATTCATTGAAATACTGTTTAGATGAATTTGCTTTAGAGAAGACAACGTCTTGCATTAGCAAACCTTCCATTCAAATAAAACATTTTTAAGACTTTAACACAACAATTAAATCAGCATTATATTACCTTAATGAAAGAGGTAGACCTATAAGTGCCACCATTGATAACAATTAGACAAAAGTTAGACAGCAATATTCCTTTGTTTTAGTTACAATCACTTAGGACACAGTCAGGAATAAATTCAATGGGCTCTCATTTCTAGGCATCTACGTAGTCTGAGTTCCCACATATCACCCCCGCGTCCTCGTAATGGGCACAGTTATGCATACCTACGCCTGTGTGTTGACAGCCCAGCAGGCTCTCCTCTGTCCCCTCACACTGTACATCATCCAGAAGAATCCGGAGAGTCTTCCCTTCTCCGAACTCCGAGTGCTTGGACGCCTTCAGGGCGAACCGGAACCCCAGCTGTCGACAAACCACTGCTGCGTTTTTTGTATTCCACAGGTCGTCGCACACCGTTCCCCACTCCCCGTTGGCGAAGATCTCCACCCTCCCCCGGTCGTCCCGCCCCTGCTCGTCCCCCGCCAGTCTCACCACCCCATTCTGTGGCACAACTGCTGATGCCGACCCGCTCTCTAACCGATGCTTGCCCTTCTTCCTGCGATTTTTCCGTCGTGTGTGCCTGGGTGGTTTGGTTGTGGTTGTGGTTGTGGTTGGAGGAAGTGTGGTGGTGACAGCGGCAGCCTCTTGCTCCTTCAGAATATCCATGAGCTCCTGAAGCCAGTCCTTGTCGGACTCGCTTACTGCAGACTCAGTGGGATGGGATCTGACGGGCTCTTCTTGCGGGGAGAGATTTGGTCGCTTGGTCGGTAGGTCAACTCCTGTTAATGCTATGGAATATAAGGATTGGATAACTACATGGACAAGCCTAATGTATAGTTGTGGGAGATTAGGTTTTAATTAGCATGTATGCCTATCTAACAGTGTAATAAAAGTTTAATAGCAATCTGGCATTCTCAATGGTCTAAAAACATCTCTCAAATTACTTCATGATCTGTGAATTGACGATGAAGTGAATAATCTAATTGAAGCAGTGAGGTCTAGTGTTTCACTGACATAAGTGCTTGATTGAGCAAAGTAGGCAAAATAAAACAAACAAACAAAAGGCAGGCAGGCAGGCGGGCAGGCGGGCAGGCGGGCAGGCGGGCAGGCGGGCAGGCGGGCAGGCGGACAGGCGGACAGGCGGACGAGGGTGAGGCAGGGGGAGACAGACAGACGGACGAGGGTGAGGCAGGGGGAGACAGACAGTGAGGCAGGGGGAGACAGACAGACGGACGAGGGTGAGGCAGGGGGAGACAGACAGTGAGGCAGGGGGAGACAGACAGACGGACGAGGGTGAGGCAGGGGGAGACAGACAGTGAGGCAGGGGGAGACAGACAGACGGACGAGGGTGAGGCAGGGGGAGACAGACAGACGGACGAGGGTGAGGCAGGGGGAGACAGACAGACGGACGAGGGTGAGGCAGGGGGAGACAGACAGACGGACGAGGGTGAGGCAGGGGGAGACAGACAGACGGACGAGGGTGAGGCAGGGGGAGACAGACAGACGGACGAGGGTGAGGCAGGGGGAGACAGACAGACGGACGAGGGTGAGGCAGGGGGAGACAGACAGACGGACGAGGGTGAGGCAGGGGGAGACAGACAGACAGACAGAGGGTGAGGCAGGGGGAGACAGACAGACAGACAGACGAGGGTGAGGCAGGGGGAGACAGACAGACAGACAGAAGAGGGTGAGGCAGGGGGAGACAGACAGACAGACAGAAGAGGGTGAGGCAGGGGGAGACAGACAGACAGACAGACAGACAGAGATTAATGTTGACAGCCAGCATACTCACTTTCCTTTGGTTTGAATTTGATAAGCTTGCTCTTCACTCTGACAGGCAGTGGGTCATAGTGGCATTGCTTTGGCGGTGCCCGTCTAAAACAGACAAAAGACAAAAAGAAAAGTCTTCAGCAGGGAAGACAACTAAATCAGAGGGTGAGTAGTCAGAGGTTTGCACCAGTTTCATCAGACTCTGTTGAGACCTTGGCTCTTTAGATGTATTTGATTAGGTTTCAGCTGGTCTCTTTGCCAAAATAAGTCTGAAGGCCTATTCTACTCTTCCCTTTCCAAACATTGCTGTGGTAGAGACTAATTAAAATCAGCTTCGTGAGTGAGAGAAAAACAAATAACTTGACACAATCGTATATAGTGCAGCAGCCAACAGAGAGAGAGGGAGAGCAAGAGAGAGGGAGTGTGAGAGAGTTTCACTCCGCTTCTTTCACTTCTTTCACCTAGAACTCTGGTGAAAGGGAGGGTGAGCCAACCTCGACAGAGGGTAAGAAAACCTCAACAATCACCAAATCAGAGAAAGAATACTGTTCATCAGCAGTGTTGCTATAAGAACACAGAACACACAGAGACTGAATTGACCATAGAAATCACATTAAGAACTACAGGCACATTCTTCTGATTTAAAATAACCAGATCAGTAATCATGAATTGATGCTCAACATGTTTCACAGATTTGTTAAGTCTTTGTCTCTTTTAAAAATAGTGTCTATGACAGTGTTGCTAGGCTTCTGCCATCTTCAAGAAAAGAGCAGTTGGCCACTAAACTTAGTGAAAACCTCACCTAACCAAACAGTGTCAGGGTCAGGTTGTTGAAATGGCAGATTGTGGCTTTAAATCCTTACCTTGAGGGATCCACCAGTTTGTAAACCACACCGGTGGGAGATGTGGCACTGGGCACTCCAGTTGACATGAAGTACAGTTCTCCTGTTGAGACAGAAAAATAAATGTCACCTTCAGTCATTTAAAATCTAGCTAGTTTCCTGGACTTGATTTGATTCTCTAATAAGCATGATTTTTAGTCCAGGACTCGGCTTAATCTTGGTTTGGGAAAATGGCATAATGTCTGCAGCCTAGAGATCTGAAGCTTAAAAAAAACTTTTCCATTGCCTGTGACCAAGGGCAAACAAAAATGTATTTAATGTGACTCCTCCTACCTGCCTCATCCTCCGCAAATGAGATGATGTACTGGTAGTAGTTGTTGATTAAGCCAGGGAAGGCACAGGTCAGACCCATGCCCATACAGATCTCATGGTAGTCCCACTGACCTGTGTTCTTATTCTCCTGGAGGCTCATCATACGCCTACAGGGAAGAGACTCTACATGTTAGAATTTATTACATTTTTCTGTTTGCTTTCCTTGTAGGCTATATACGAAAACATAAAACACAACCTTCTGAATATATATATAAAAACACCTGCTATACAGTATAAACATCCATAAACCCTTTTAGGATTTGGATTGAACTGAAAATGATGAACATGTACAGTAAGGATCCTTACCCGCTCATAAAGTCTCCAAATATGTACATGCCGTTCAAATTGGGGTATTCACAGCCTCTGTACACATAGCCACCAGTCACAGACTTGCCCATCTTGTGAGGGTAGGCATAGATGGGGAGTACATCATCTGGAAGAGAACAGAAGTAGGAGATAAGAGACTTCGTGCAGAGCCTGTGATTTTCCAGAAATCCTGATCTGGATGATTCTGGATTTCCTGCTTATTCCCTCCTGAGCACTTCCCTTCTAAGCACATAATGACCCTGGAGACCGGGGTTCAATCCACCCTTCCCAATCTGGTTCCATTACTGTCTAAGGATAAATAAAGAACAGTTCAAAATAAAAACAGCTGAAGGAAACAGAACAAAACACACCGTGACCCAGCCACAGGATTCCAGCATGACGGTGAGCATTGGAGTTGGCTGTACAGCACAAACTCATCTTTCCTTCCAGTTCTCTGCTGCCAATGACTGGAACGAATTGCAAAAATCATTGAAGCCGGAGACTCATATCTCCCTCACTAACTTTAAGCATCAGCTGTCAGAGCAGCTTACAGATCATTGCACCTGTACATAGCCCATCTGTAAACAGCCCACCTAACTACCTCATCCCCATATTGTGATTTTTTGTTGTTGTTGCTCCTTTGCACCCCAGTATCTCTACTTGCACATTCATCATTTGCACATCTATCACTCCAGTGTTTAATTGCTAAATTGTAATTATTTCGCCACTATGGCCTATTTTGTCATGTCTTGTTATGTCTGTTCCTGTCCTTTCTCTTCATTCTCTCTCTCTGCTGGTCTTTTTAGGTTACCTTCTCTGTCTCTCATTCCTCAGCTGTTCTACATTTCCCCTAACTAGCTCATTCTCTCTTTCCCCACCTGTTCTCTCTTCCCCCTCTGATTAGGTCTCTATTTCTTTCTCTGTTCCTGCTACTTTCAGTGTCTGATTCTTATTTGTGTTTTTTGATGCCAGAAGCAAGCTGTCGTCTCGTTTGCTTCCACCTTGTCCTGTCCTGTCGGAGTCTGCCTGGCAGGAGAATCCTGCACTATACTAACGTTCTTTTGTTCCGCTGACAACGTTGGAAGAGGATTTATGCCATTCCTGTATTTTCATTAAAGAACTCTGTTTTCTGTTAAAACCGCTTTTGGGTCTTCACTCAAGTTCATAACAGAAGAATCAGACCAAGAATGGACCCAGCGGCTCCGGACCCTTTTCACTCCGCCGTCGAGATCCAGGGAGCGATGCTAGGCAGACACGAGGAGGAATTGTCTGCTGCTCAACATGCCGTTGAGACCCTGGCCGTCCAAGTCTCCGACCTCACAAGACGGGTTCACCAACTCCACCTCGATCCACCGCCCACTTCCAGGGTTTCCGAGTCGCCGGAGCCCAGGATCAACAACCCGCCGTGTTACTCTGGGGAGCCCACTGAGTGCCGCTCATTCCTCACTCAGTGTGATGTGGTGTTCTCTCTCCAGCCCAACACTTACTCCAGGAGCGCAGCCCGCATCGCCTACGTCATTTCTCTCCTTACCGGACGGAGGCGTGAGTGGGGCACGGCAGTCTGGGAGGCGAGGGCTGAGTGTATTAACCAGTATCAGGACTTTAAGGAGGAGATGATACGGGTTTTTGACCGTTCTGTTTTTGGCGAGGAGGCTTCCCGGGCCCTGTCTTCCCTATGTCAGGGGAATAGATCCATAACGGATTATTCTATTGAGTTTCGCACTCTCGCTGCCTCTAGTGACTGGAACGAGCCGGCTTTGCTCGCTCGTTTTCTGGAGGGTCTCCACGTCGAGGTTAAGGATGAGATCCTCTCCCGGGAGGTTCCTTCCAGTCTGGACTCCTTAATAGCTCTCGCTATTCGCATAGAGCGACGGTTTGATCTTCGTCGCCGAGCTCGTGGAAAGGAGCTCACGTTCTCCGTTGCTCCCCTCTCCACATCACTGCCACCTGCCGCATCACTGCCACCCTCCTCCGCCGGCTCGGATGCTGAGCCTATGCAGCTGGGGGTATTCGCATCTCGGCCAAGGAGAGGGAACGGAGAATCACCAATCGCCTCTGTCTCTACTGCGGCTCCGCTGGTCATTTTGTCACCTCATGTCCAGTAAAAGGCCAGAGCTCATCAGTAAGAGGAGGGCTACTGGTGAGCGCAACTACTCAGGCCTCTCCTTCTGGATCACGCACTACCTTTCCGGTCCATCTCCGCTGGCCCGGTTCATCTGCTTCCTGCAGTGCCTTGATAGACTCTGGGGCGGAGGGCTGTTTTATGGACGAGACCTGGGCTCGGGAACATGACATTCCTCTCAGACAGTTAGGGAGCCCAGGGCCTTGTTCGCTTTAGATGGTAGTTCTCTCCCCAAGATTCAGCGTGAGACGCTGCCTTTAACCCTCACTGTCTCTGGTAATCATAGCGAAACCATTTCTTTTTTAATTTTTCGTTCACCTTTTACACCTGTTGTTTTGGGTCATCCCTGGCTAGTGCGCCATAACCCTTCTATTAATTGGTCTAGTAATACTATCCTATCCTGGAATGTTTCTTGTCATGTAACCTGTTTAATGTCTGCTATCCCTCCTGTTTCCTCTGTCTCTTCTTCACAGGAGGAGCCTGGCGATTTGACAGGGGTGCCGGAGGAGTATCACGATCTGCGCACGGTGTTCAGTCGTTCCAAGGCCACTTCTCTCCCTCCACACCGGTCGTATGACTGTAGTATTGATCTCCTTCCGGGAACTACTCCCCCCCGGGGTAGATTATACTCTCTGTCGGCTCCCGAACGTAAGGCTCTCGAGGATTATTTGTCGGTTTCGCTCGACGCCGGTACCATAGTCTCCTCCTCCTCCCCCGCCGGAGCTGGGTTTTTTTTTGTTCAGAAGAAGGACGGGTCCCTGCGCCCATGCGTGGATTATCGAGGGCTGAATGACATAACTGTTAAGAATCGTTATCCGCTTCCTCTTATGTCTTCAGCCTTCGAGATCCTGCAGGGAGCCAGGTTTTTCACCAAGTTGGACCTTCGTAACGCCTACCATCTCGTGCGCATCAGGGAGGGGGACGAGTGGAAGACGGCGTTTAACACTCCGTTAGGGCACTTTGAATACCGGGTTCTTCCTTTCGGCCTCGTTAACGCTCCAGCTGTCTTTCAGGCACTAGTTAACGACGTCCTGAGAGACATGCTGAACATTTTTGTTTTCGTTTACATGGACGATATCCTGATTTTTTCACCGTCTCTCTCGATTCATGTTCAGCACGTGCGACGCGTCCTCCAGCGCCTTTTGGAGAACTGTCTTTATGTGAAGGCTGAGAAGTGCACTTTTCATGCCGCCTCTGTCCCTTTTCTCGGTTCCGTTATTTCCGCTGAGGGCATTAAGATGGATCCCGCTAAGGTCCAGGCTGTCATTGATTGGCCCGTTCCTAAGTCACGCGTCGAGCTGCAGCGCTTTCTGGGCTTCGCTAATTTCTACCGTCGTTTCATCCGTAATTTCGGTCAGGTGGCAGCTCCTCTCACAGCCCTTACTTCTGTTAGGACGTGCTTTAAGTGGTCCGTTTCCGCCCAGGGAGCTTTTGATCTTCTTAAGAATCGTTTTACATCCGCACCTATTCTTGTTACACCTGACATCTCTAGACAGTTTGTTGTTGAGGTTGACGCGTCAGAGGTGGGCGTGGGAGCCATTCTTTCTCAGCGCTCTCTCTGACGGCAAGGTCCATCCTTGCGCGTTTTTCTCTCATCGCTTATCGCCGTCAGAACGTAACTATGATGTTGGTAATCGCGAACTGCTCGCCATCCGCTTAGCCCTAGGCGAATGGCGACAGTGGTTGGAGGGGGCGACCGTTCCTTTTGTCGTTTGGACTGACCATAGGAACCTTGAGTACATCCGTTCAGCCAAACGACTTAATGCGCGTCAGGCTCGTTGGGCTCTGTTTTTCGCTCGTTTCGAGTTTGTTATTTCTTATCGTCCGGGCTCAAAAAACACCAAACCTGATGCTTTATCTCGTCTCTTCAGTTCTTCTGAGGTCTCCACCGACCCCGATGGGATTCTCCCTGAGGGGCGTGTTGTCGGGTTGACTGTCTGGGGAATTGAGAGGCAGGTAAAGCAAGCACTCGCTCACACTCCGTCGCCGCGAGCTTGTCCTAGGAACCTTCTGTTCGTTCCCGTTCCTACTCGTCCGGCCGTTCTTCAGTGGGCCCACTCTGCCAAGTTAGCCGGCCACCCCGGCGTTCGGGGTACGCTCGCTTCCATTCGCCAGCGTTTCTGGTGGCCCACTCGGGAACGTGACGCGCGTCGATTTGTCGCCGCTTGTTCGGTCTGCGCGCAGACTAAATCTGGGAACTCTCCTCCTGCCGGCCGTCTCAGACCGCTTCCCATTCCCTCTCGACCGTGGTCTCACATCGCTTTAGATTTTGTCACCGGACTGCCTTCATCAGCGGGGAGGACAGTTATTCTTACGGTTGTCGATAGATTCTCTAAGGCGGCTCATTTCATTCCTCTCGATAAGCTCCCTTCTGCTAAGGAGACGGCTCAGATCATTATCGAGAATGTTTTCCGAATTCATGGCCTTCCGTCTGACGTCGTTTCCGACAGAGGTCCGCAGTTCACGTCTCAATTTTGGAGGGAGTTTTGCCGTTTGATTGGGGCTTCCGTCAGTCTCTCGTCCGGCTTTCATCCCCAGTCTAACGGTCAAGCCGAACGGGCCAATCAGACTGTTGGTCGCATTTTACGCAGTCTTTCTTTTCGTAACCCTGCGTCTTGGTCAGAACAGCTCCCTGGGCAGAGTACGCCCACAACTCGCTTCCCTCGTCTGCTACCGGTCTATCCCCTTTTCAGTGTAGCCTCGGGTACCAGCCTCCTCTGTTCTCATCTCAGCTCGCCGAGTCCTGCGTCCCCTCCGCTCAGGCTTTTGTCCAGCGTTGCGAGCGCACCTGGAAGGGGGGTCAGGTCGGCACTTTGCCGTAATAGGGCGCAGACTGTGAGGGCCGCTAATAAGCGTAGGACCAAGAGTCCTAGATATTGTTGCGGTCAGAGAGTATGGCTCTCCACTCAGAACCTTCCCCTTAAGACAGCTTCTCGCAAGTTGGCCCCGCGGTTCATTGGTCCGTTCCGTATTTCCCAGGTCATTAATCCTGTCGCAGTGCGACTTCTTCTCCGCGCTATCTTCGTCGCGTTCACCCGGTCTTCCATGTCTCCTGTGTTAAGCCCGTTCTTCGCGCCCCGCTCGTCCCTCCCCCCATCCTTGTCGAGGGCGCACCCATCTACAGGGTTCGTAAGATTTTGGACATGCGCCCTCGGGGCCGTGGTCATCAGTACCTAGTGGATTGGGAGGGGTACGGTCCTGAGGAGAGGAGTTGGGTTCCCTCTCGGGACGTGCTGGACCGTTCGCTGATCGATGATTTCCTCCGTTGCCGCCAGGTTTCCTCCTCGAGTGCGCCAGGAGGCGCTCGGTGAGTGGGGGGGGTACTGTCATGTCTTGTTATGTCTGTTCCTGTCCTTTCTCTTCATTCTCTCTCTCTGCTGGTCTTTTTTTTAGGTTACCTTCTCTGTCTCTCATTCCTCAGCTGTTCTACATTTCCCTAACTAGCTCATTCTCTCTTTCCCCACCTGTTCTCTCTTCCCCCTCTGATTAGGTCTCTATTTCTTTCTCTGTTCCTGCTACTTTCAGTGTCTGATTCTTATTTGTGTTTTTTGATGCCAGAAGCAAGCTGTCGTCTCGTTTGCTTCCACCTTGTCCTGTCCTGTCGGAGTCTGCCTGGCAGGAGAATCCTGCACTATACTAACGTTCTTTTGTTCCGCTGACAACGTTGGAAGAGGATTTATGCCATTCCTGTATTTTCATTAAAGAACTCTGTTTTCTGTTAAAACCGCTTTTGGGTCTTCACTCAAGTTCATAACATATTTATTGCCTTACCTCCCTAATCTTAATTCATTTGCACACACTGTATATAAACTTTTCTATTGTGTTATTGACTGTAGGTTTGTTTATTCCATGTGTAACTCTGTGTTGTTTGTGTCGCACTGCTTTGCTTTATCTTGGCCAGGTCGCAGTTGTAAATGAGAACTTGTTCTCAACTAGCCTACCTGGTTAAATAAAGGTGAAATAATAAATAAATAAATATTGGATTAGGCTAAACTACAGGATGCCAGCAAGAAAATTAGCATTGGAGTTGGCTACACAGCACAAACTCATCGTGGATTAGGCTAAACTACAGGATGCCAGCAAGAAAATTAGCATTGGAGTTGGCTACACAGCACAAACTCATCGTGGATTAGGCTAAACTACAGGATGCCAGCAAGAAAATTAGCATTGGAGTTGGCTACACAGCACAAACTCATTGTGGATTAGGCTAAACTACAGGATGCCAGCAAGAAAATTAGCATTGGAGTTGGCTACACAGCACAAACTCATGGTGGATTAGGCTAAACTACAGGATGCCAGCAAGAAAATTAGCATTGGAGTTGGCTACACAGCACAAACTCATGGTGGATTAGGCTAAACTACAGGATGCCAGCAAGAAAATTAGCATTGGAGTTGGCTACACAGCACAAACTCATGGTGGATTAGGCTAAACCACAGGATGCCCACCTAGAGAGCTGTTGGTGCACAGCACAAACTCATGGTGGATCAGGCTAAACTACAGGATGCCCACCTAGAGAGCTGTTGGTGCACAGCACAAACTCATGGTGGATCAGGCTAAACTACAGGATGCCCACCTAGAGAGCTGTTGGTGCACAGCACAAACTCATGGTGGATTAGGCTAAACCACAGGATGCCCACCTAGAGAGCTGTTGGTGCACAGCACAAACTCATGGTGGATCAGGCTAAACTACAGGATGCCCACCTAGAGAGCTGTTGGTGCACAGCACAAACTCATGGTGGATCAGGCTAAACTACAGGATGCCCACCTAGAGAGCTGTTGGTGCACAGCACAAACTCATGGTGGATTAGGCTAAACCACAGGATGCCCACCTAGAGAGCTGTTGGTGCACAGCACAAACTCATGGTGGATCAGGCTAAACTACAGGATGCCCACCTAGAGAGCTGTTGGTGCACAGCACAAACTCATGGTGGATTAGGCTAAACCACAGGATGCCCACCTAGAGAGCTGTTGGTGCACAGCACAAACTCATGGTGGATCAGGCTAAACCACAGGATGCCCACCTAGAGAGCTGTTGGTGCACAGCACAAACTCATGGTGGATCAGGCTAAACTACAGGATGCCCACCTAGAGAGCTGTTGGTGCACAGCACAAACTCATGGTGGATTAGGCTAAACCACAGGATGCCCACCTAGAGAGCTGTTGGTGCACAGCACAAACTCATGGTGGATCAGGCTAAACTACAGGATGCCCACCTAGAGAGCTGTTGGTGCACAGCACAAACTCATGGTGGATCAGGCTAAACTACAGGATGCCCACCTAGAGAGCTGTTGGTGCACAGCACAAACTCATGGTGGATTAGGCTAAACCACAGGATGCCCACCTAGAGAGCTGTTGGTGCACAGCACAAACTCATGGTGGATCAGGCTAAACTACAGGATGCCCACCTAGAGAGCTGTTGGTGCACAGCACAAACTCATGGTGGATTAGGCTAAACCACAGGATGCCCACCTAGAGAGCTGTTGGTGCACAGCACAAACTCATGGTGGATCAGGCTAAACCACAGGATGCCCACCTAGAGAGCTGTTGGTGCACAGCACAAACTCATGGTGGATTAGGCTAAACCACAGGATGCCCACCTAGAGAGCTGTTGGTGCACAGCACAAACTCATGGTGGATTAGGCTAAACCACAGGATGCCCACCTAGAGAGCTGTTGGTGCACAGCACAAACTCATGGTGGATTAGGCTAAACCACAGGATGCCCACCTAGAGAGCTGTTGGTCCACAGCACAAACTCATGGTGGATTAGGCTAAACCACAGGATGCCCACCTAGAGAGCTGTTGGTGCACAGCACAAACTCATGGTGGATTAGGCTAAACCACAGGATGCCCACCTAGAGAGCTGTTGGTGCACAGCACAAACTCTGGTGGATTAGGCTAAACCACAGGATGCCCACCTAGAGAGCTGTTGGTGCACAGCACAAACTCATGGTGGATTAGGCTAAACCACAGGATGCCCACCTAGAGAGCTGTTGGTGCACAGCACAAACTCATGGTGGATTAGGCTAAACCACAGGATGCCCACCTAGAGAGCTGTTGGTGCACAGCACAAACTCATGGTGGATTAGGCTAAACCACAGGATGCCCACCTAGAGAGCTGTTGGTGCACAGCACAAACTCATGGTGGATTAGGCTAAACTACAGGATGCCCACCTAGAGAGCTGTTGGTGCACAGCACAAACTCATGGTGGATTAGGCTAAACCACAGGATGCCCACCTAGAGAGCTGTTGGTGCACAGCACAAACTCATGGTGGATTAGGCTAAACCACAGGATGCCCACCTAGAGAGCTGTTGGTGCACAGCACAAACTCATGGTGGATTAGGCTAAACTACAGGATGCCCACCTAGAGAGCTGTTGGTGCACAGCACAAACTCATGGTGGATTAGGCTAAACTACAGGATGCCCACCTAGAGAGCTGTTGGTGCACAGCTTCTTGTCATAACAGGAGAACCCCTCTTTGGCCCTCCAGCCGTAGTTCCTTCCCTTCTCTATGATGTCGATCTCCTCAAACTTGTTCTGTCCCACGTCCCCGCAGAAGATGCGTCCCTTGCCCTCCTTAGTCAGGGGGTCCCCCCGGTCCACAGAACACCTCCATGGGAGAAACAAGAACAAGTCGACCAATAAAACAACTTAAGTGTGGCCTAGGTCTAGCGGTCTACCGTGTCGGCATAGGTTTGAATCTGACCTACTTCCCTTTGACACAACCTCTATCTTTCCCCACTGTCATCCTCTATCTATGTGTTCAATAAAGTCAGAAAATACCTTTATAAAATTAAGTAATTACACACAAAAAGATATATATATATATTTAAATAATTACAACTAGTTTACATTTTATAACTAAGTTATTACTTATTTATTCCATGCACTAATGTAAACTCTTACCACACTTTTTTAGTTGTCAGTGTAATGTTTCATGAATGAAAGCATATTAGGTTGTAAAGTTGTGGGAAAAAGGAGCACCTCCACATGTTGCGCACCCCATAAGCATAGACCTCAGGGCGCGCCCCGCGCTCATGCACGAACGGGTTGTCAGAAGGGATCCTGTACAGGGGACCTCTGTCATTGTCATCAACATCGATCCGGAGAACTTTGCCTAACAGAGCTGACCTGCAGAAGACAGCAGAATTAATGTGGAACATAACACTGTCTTTCTGTAAGTATGAGTACTGATTGTCTTTGTAGTTTTAATGTTTTTTTAATGTAAATAGAAGTAACGTATTACTAGCAACAGTGTTAATGTTAACAGCTGTAACTAATTGTTCAAGTTATATGATTCAATGTGAGTTCCACAAGTTTTCCTCTCTTCTCTCACTTGTTCTGAGAGTTTCCATATTTCCCAAAGGGGTCACCAGCCATGCCCCCGTCTCCAGTGAAAATGTACAGGTAACCGTCATCAGCAAACATCACCATTCCTCCGTTGTGATTGGACGCAGGCTCGTCAACCTCCAGAATGATCCTGAGAAAGTGTTGGACACAGAGAAATCAGTGTTAGAAAATCATACATTAAATGTATTGGTATAGATTTTGTTTGAGCAAAAACCTCCCATTTGTTTGAGCAGAAACCTCCCATTGAATTTCTGTGCAATGACACAAACACCTTTTGGTAACATGATACCTCGCCGGTCCATGCGTTTCTAGACTCTCAAAATAGCAACGTTCACAAGAGGGCGATAGCAGAGATTTTTCTGTTGTCTTTCCATTTGAGTTGGGCAAAAAAGAATCATGTTGAAAACATCACCACAATAATGTTTTCAATTTGAAAGAAAACCAACTGCGTATTTAAGGAATAGCTAGGCTTATGTAATGAAAGTTTAAGTGTGATTTACATAACCTTTTTTTGTGCCTCCCAGTAGGCTGTAGATATATCTGCTAGCAGCTTGCTAGTCAGCTGGCTATAAACAGCAAGAAAGCTAGCCTTTTAGCTTCCCACATCTCCTCCATATGAAATAAGAAGATTTATAAATAATTAGCACTGGCAAATATTCTTATTGTCTACACGCCAGTGTAACCTACAACATTATCCCAATTTGATATGAAGTTTCAATGTATTTTCTCCCATATCAACTAAAAATAGAATGTCATCATGTCATGGCGAAATGGCACATGGCTACCAGCTGTTTGTACCATGTAGAATTAGTTATTACTTCTCAACAAATTACATTTGGGGGGGGGGGGGGATTCTACACTGAACAAAAATGTAAACGCAACATGTACAGTGTTGGTCCCATGTTTCATGAGCTCAAATAAAAGATCCCAGAAATGTTCAAATCAAATCAAATTTTATTTGTCACATACACATGGTTAGCAGATGTTAATGCGAGTGTAGCGAAATGCTTGTGCTTCTAGTTCCGACAATGCAGTAATAACCAACAAGTAATCTAACTAACAATTCCTAAACTACTGTCTTATACACAGTGTAAGGGGATAAAGAATATGTACATAAGGATATATGAAGGAGTGATGGTACAGAGCAGCATAGGCAAGATACAGTAGATGGTATTGAGTACAGTATATACATATGAGATGAGTATGTAAACAAAGTGGCATAGTTAAAGTGGCTAGTGATACATATATTACATAAGGATGCAGTCGATGATATAGAGTACAGTATATACGTATGCATATGAGATGAATAATGTAGGGTAAGTAACATTATATAAGGTAGCATTGTTTAAAGTGGCTAGTGATATATTTACATCATTTCCCATCAATTCCCATTATTAAAGTGGCTGGAGTTGAGTCAGTGTCAGTGTGTTGGCAGCAGCCATTCAATGTTAGTGGTGGTTGTTTAACAGTCTGATGGCCTTGAGATAGAAGCTGTTTTTCAGTCTCTCGGTCCCAGCTTTGATGCACCTGTACTGACCTCGCCTTCTGGATGATAGCGGGGTGAACAGGCAGTGGCTCGGGTGGTTGATGTCCTTGATGATCTTTATGGCCTTCCTGTAACATCGGGTGGTGTAGGTGTCCTGGAGGGCAGGTAGTTTGCCCCCGGTGATGCGTTGTGCAGACCTCACTACCCTCTGGAGAGCCTTACGGTTGAGGGCGGAGCAGTTGCCGTACCAGGCGGTGATACAGCCCGCCGGGATGCTCTCGATTGTGCATCTGTAGAAGTTTGTGAGTGCTTTTGGTGACAAGCCGAATTTCTTCAGCCTCCTGAGGTTGAAGAGGCGCTGCTGCGCCTTCTTCGCGATGCTGTCTGTGTGAGTGGACCAATTCAGTTTGTCTGTGATGTGTATGCCGAGGAACTTAAAACTTGCTACTCTCTCCACTACTGTTCCATCGATGTGGATAGGGGGGTGTTCCCTCTGCTGTTTCCTGAAGTCCACAATCATCTCCTTAGTTTTGTTGACGTTCCATATGCACAAAAAGTGTATTTCTCTCAAATGTTGTGCATAAATTTGTTTACATCCCTGTTAGTGAGAACTTCTCTTTTGCCAAGATAATCCATCCACCTGACAGGTGTGCCATATCAAGAAGTTGATTAAACAGTGTGGTCATTACATATGTGCACCTTGTGCTGGGGACGATAAAAGGCCATTCTGAAATGTGCAGTTTTGTCACACAACACAATGCCATAGATGTCTCAAGTTGAGAGAGCATGCAACTGGCATGCTGACTGCAGGATAGTCCACCAGAGCTGTTGCCAGAAATGTAATGTTCTTTTTTCTACCATAAGCCACCTCCATTGTCTTTTAGAAAATTTGGCAGTATGTCCAACCGGCCTCACAATCCCAGACCACGTGTAACCATGGCAGCCCAGGACCTCCACATCCGGCTTCTTCACCTGCATGATCATCTGAGACCAGCCCTCCGGACAGCTGATAAAACTGTGGGTTTGCGCAACCAAATAAAACCGTCTCAGGGAAGCTTCTCCGCGTCCTCGACCTGACTGCAGTTTGGCGTCATAACCGACTTCTGTGGGTAAGTACTCACCTTCGATGTCCACTGGCATGCTGGAGAAGTGTGCTCTTCACGGATTAATCCCAGTTTCAACTTTACCGGGCAGATGGTGTCGTGTGGGCGAGCGATTTGTTGATGTCAATATTGTGTTCAGAGTGCCCCATGGTGGGGGTGGGGTTATGGTATTGGCAGGAATAAGCTATGGACAATGTACACAATAGCATTTTATTGATGGCAATTTGAATGCACAGAGATACTGTGAAAAGATTCTGAGGCCCATTAGCTTGCCATTCATTCATCACCATTCATCATGCCATCCATCACCTCATGTTTCAGCATGATAATGCCTTTCGGTTACTGGCCAAACACTCTAACCACTAGGCAAAAATCAGCAGTAAAATAACAGCAGCGAGGCTACAGTATATGCAGGGGGTACTGGTATAAAGTCAATGTGACTTTTTGAGGATCTGAGGACCCATGCCAAATCTTTTAAGTCTCCTAAAGGGGAATAGGCTTTGTCGTGCCCTCTTCACAACTGTCTTGGTGTGTTTGGACGATGACAGTTTGTTGGTGATGTGGACACCAAGGAACTTGAAGCTCACAACCTGCTCCACAACAGCCCCGTCGATGAGAATGGGGACGTGCTCCATCCTTCTTTTCCTGTAGTCCACAATCAGCTCCTTTGTCTTAATCACTCCCCATAGACTGTCTCATCATTGTTGGTGACAAGGCATACCACTGTTGTGTCATCAGCAAACTTAATGATGGTGTTGGAGTCGTGCCTGACCATGCAGTCATGAGTGAACAGGGAGTACAGGAGGGGACTGAGCACGCACCCCTGAGGGGCCCCCGTGTTGAGGATTAGCGTGGCAGATGTGTTGTTACCTACCCTTACCACCTGGGCCCATCAGTAAGTCCAGGATCCAGTTCCCGAGGGAGGTGTTTAGTCCCAGGGTCCTTCGTTTAGTGATGAGCTTTGAGGGCACTATGGTGTTGAACGCTGAGCTGTAGTCATTGAATAGCATTCTCACATAGGTGTTCCTTTTGTCCAGGTGGGAAAGGGCAGTCTGGAGTGCAATAGAGATCTGCTTCATCTGTGGATCTGTTGGGGCGGTATGCAAACTGGAGTGGGTCTGGGGTTTCTGGGATAATGGTGTTGATGTGAGCCATTGCCTTTCAAAGCAATTCATTGCAACAGCCGTGAGTGCTAAGGGTCGGTAGTCATTTATGCAGGTTACCTTAGTGTTCTTGGGCACAGGGAATATGGTGGTCTGCTTGAAATATGTTGGTATTACAGACTCAGTCAGGGACAGCTTGAAAATGTCAGCCAATACTTTCCGAATGCACTGTATATATATATATATATATATGTATGTGTATATATTAATATACAACAATAGACAAATATAAAGCTAATATTACATCATGCTCATAAATGTAGCCCAAACATTAATTCTTTGTAACAATTTGATATTTCATGCTTTAATCTAGTAGCTAGCACATCTTGATCATGTGTTGTTCCTTCTCTCTTTCTAGAAGCAATCAGTTACAACTAAATAAGTCAGATTGAGGCCTTCAATCAAACTGAAGACAGAGGAATATGTGTGCACCAGGTCAAGGCTTCTTGCACGGATGGTTTTGAGATGTCAGTTAACAATAATTCATTTTGCAAATATAATATGAATTGCCATATTAGGCATAACTCAATTTTATGTTGTTTTTCTTCCACCCAAGCCTTATACACCTGAGTAAGAAGGAAGAGACAACCAGTAGACAACTGTCTCTTAATAAGGAAGTTACAGTCTAGATTGAATATCATAATTAGTTGATTAGTTTGAATCAATTGTTTTGAGACTTGAAATCGTGTGTACTGTGGTTCTCTAGGAACAGTTGGCCACACATTTAAAGGTAGATTGTGTAGGCTTAAGTCCCAGTTTATGCTAGCTACATTGTCTGTTTATATAGCATTTATGAATGGCAGAAACATTGTTTCCTTGCTGAAAAATATATAGAATGCCAGTTTTAGTTAGAAGCATAGCAACATCAAGGCAACTTTGTAACAGCTGACCTCGTTTTTACAAAGCAAAACCCGCCCGCCCATTAGCTGCTGTGTCTACCTTTTAAGATGGCAAAATAGAAAATGTTTTCAGTAATTGTTTTCAGTATCCTAATTTAGTTTTAGTTTTGTGTTTACTGATTGCTTCAGTGCATACATTCAACAAGATTTGGATGAAGGACTTCCACAAGGCTGCCATCTCCAAAGTTCACTCAAAAAGGCAATAGTTCTGAACTGGGTTTGATTTATTTTTTGTTGTTTTAATTATTAAAATGTTGTTTATTATCTTTTAAACTTCCATTGGTTGAAAGCTATGTTTATTTTCCACCATAATTTGCAAATAAATTCATTAAAAATTCTACAATGTGATTTTCTGGATTTTGTTTCTCATTTTGTCTGTCATAGTTGATGTGTACCTATGATGAAAATTACAGGCCTCTCATCTTTTTAAGTGGGAGAACTTGCACAATTGGTGGCGAACTAAGTACTTTTTTGCCCCACTGTAACTGTACCTCTCAGACCCGTGGTCCACCACGTTCATGTCGCTGGGAGAGACGCGGAACTCGCTGATCCTGATCCTCTCATCGAAGCCAATCTCCACAGAGTAGTATACATACAGCTTCCTGTTGTACTTGTAGTTGGGGTGAAAGGTCATGCCCAGGAAGCCCCTCTCGTCCCCCTCCCAGGGCGACGTCAGAACGGCCTTGGTGATGTTCAGGAATGGCTTCTCCAGCTTGGAGCGGTCGGGTAGGTACGTCCACACCAGACCCACCTACGATACGATAATAACTTCATTACGGAAATTCATTTTTGTGAGGCCAACATATACATACAACAATACACAAAATCAATACACTATAGGGCGGTTTCCAGGATGCAGATTAAACTTTTCTCCATTGAGCTTATTTTTGAGGCCAGGTCAGGACAAGGTCTAATCTGTGTCTGCACGAGAAACCGCCCCTATTATACCACAATGCAATACAAAAACTGTTAAAGGAAAGTGAGTACACACACCTGCTCTGCTATAAAGAAGCGGTGTGTTCCGTCGTTGGCGTAAACCATGGCCAGAGGGTTCCGCAGGCCATTGGCTATTTCCTCCAGGCAGAGCTGCAGGCAACCCTCGGGGTCGGCCCGGACCCGGCCCAAGTTCTGTGTCAGCTGTTCGTTGCTGAGGAGGTGTGTGCAAAAGTTTTTTAATTGAATCAATTCAACTGTATAGTCAATAAGAATCCCATAAAAATGTTGAACATTTGCCCTACCCCACCCCCAATTCCATGCAAACCCTTGGAAGCCCCACCTGAGAAGGTGTGGGTAACAGTAGTCTGGGTCCTCCAGCTCCAGGTGCTGGCAGAAGCGGTCCTGGTCCGGCTCGGCTTCGGCTAGCTGCGGGTCGTCGGAGAGCAAGGTGATGGTGGAACGGCATTTGAGCCAGAACTGTGAACAGTAGTCAGGGCACAGGCCAGGGAGGGTTCTGATAGGGGTGCTGGGGTCCTCAGCATCAAATAGGTGAGCTGCATATGGAGAGCATTCCTGAAGGAGTGGGAAAAGAAAGGGAATGGGGAAGGTGGAGAAAATGGAGAAGTGAGAAGGGAGTCAGGGACCAACTCTTTCATTTGGGCAGCCCCCCTGTCATATTATACATTTTGCCTGGTTCTGTGAAGCACATACATTTCGATTTGAGGAGATACGCTTGTTATGACAACATGCATCTTAGCAGTTTAAGTTAATTTCTCTCAAATTTTGTGCACAAATTTGTTTACATCCCTGTTAGTGAGCACTTCTCCTTTGCCAAGATTTTCTATCCACCTGACAGGTGTGGCATATCAAGAAGCTGATTAAACAGCATGATTATTACACAGGCGCACCTTGTGCTGGGGACAATAAAAGGCCACTCTAAAATTGTCACGACTCTCACCGAGGGTGGCTCCCCTGCCTGTTCGGGCGCCGCTCGGCGGTCGTCGTCGCCTGTCTACTAGCTGCCAACGATCCATTTATCCTTTTCTGTTCGTTTGGTCTTATTGGTTGCATCTGTCGCTTATTTTGTTTCTTGATTCATGTCTATTTAAGCCTGTTAGGCCCACCTATTTTTGTGCGGGATTGTTTTCTGTTAGTCAGTGTGTGCGTGTTTGTGCTCTGTCCGTTTGTGCCCTGTGTTGGGTCAGACTATTTTCTGTCTATCTATCGCCTATTGTTTTGGGCGTTTGTTTGGGAATCCAAATAAAGACGGTTTCCCCAGTTCCTCTGCTCTCTGCAATTGACTCTGCACTCACCACTCCAGGCGATTGTGACAAAAATGTGCAGTTTTGCCACACAACACAATGCCACAGATGTCACATGTTTTGAGGGAGCATGCAATTGGCATGCTTATTGCAGGAATGTCCACCAGAGCTGTTGCCAGATAATTTATTGTTAATTTCTCTACCATAAGCCACCTCAAACATTGTTTTATAGAATTTGGCAGTACGTCCAGCCGACCTCAAAACCACACTCCACGTGTAACCATGCCAGCCCAGGACCTCCACACCCGGCTTCTTCAACGAACACAATTGCATTTTATCAATAGCAATTTTAATGCACAGAGATGCTGTGAAAAGATCCTGAGGCCCATTGTCGTGCCATTCATCCGCCACCATCATCTCATGTTTCAACATGATAATGCACAGCCCCATTTTGCAAGGACTTGTACATAATTCCTTGAAGCTGAAAATGTCCCAGTTCTTCCATGGCCTGCATACTTACCAGACATGTCACCCATAGAGCATGTTTGGGATGCTCTGGATTGACATGTATGACAGCGTGGTCCAGTTCCCATCAATATCCAGCAACTTTGTACAGCTATGCCCCTACCTTTTTTTTTAAAGGTATCTGTAACCAAAATACGCATATCTGTATTCCCAGTCATGTGAAATCCATAGATTAGAGCCTAATTGATTATTTTAATGAACTGGTTTCCTTATATGGGCTCCCGAGTAGTGCAGCGGTCTAAGGCACTGCATCTCAGTGCAACAGGCCTCACTGCAGTACCTGCTGGTTCGAATCCAGGCTGCATCACATCTGGCTGCGATTGGCAGTCCCATAGGGAAGCGCACAATTGGCCCAGCGTCGTCCAGGTTTGGCTGGGTAGGCCGTCATTGTAAAAAAGAGTTCGATCCTAACTGACCTACCTAGTTAAATAAAGATTATAAACTGTAACTCAGTAAAATGTTGCAATTATATTTTTGTTCAGTGTTGCTAGATAGTGTGGCAAGGGTGACAGCACTCCAAAAAATGTACAACTATAGCCTTAACAAGAATATGCCTCTACAAACATGCCGGGACTTGCCAAGAACAGATGGATGATGTAATTCTGAAAACAACCGAGTAACGACCTTTACCCGCGCTTTGCTTACCTGGCAGAGGAGGTCCTGCACATACCCAGCACAGCTGGCATATCCATAATAGTCGAAATTGTCCATGATCTTATAGAATTTAGCCATCAATTCCTTGTCCTTGGCAGAGTCGCAGCAGCCGAAGTTCTTGTACATTGCGCAGAACTGGAGATCATCTTGAGGCCTGAAGGGGGGCTTGAAATCCAAACATTGTGGGTGTAAGAACACAGGTGCTATAGAAAATGCCAACAAATATAACCGAATGATCGGTGAGTGCCAAACACGGCCGAGTAAATCACAAAAATACAACATTCTGATGTTACTTCAGATCATTTAAAGTGCCCCACTTGAACCTCATGGATCAGAAATGTGTGCAAACCAGCAAAAAAACGAGGCTCCCTCCGGTTCTACAGTCCCGTAGACGCCTTGTGTGTTTGAGAGAGAGCGATCGGCTCACTGCACTTTGCTCTATTTCTTTAATAATCAACTTTCGACGGAATACAGTCCATTTCATTTGTTATTCCACCGCGCAAGACATTACGTCGTCTCCGTATCTTTGTAGCCTATCCATAGGCTAGTTTCGACTTCTCGTGCTACCGGTCCCGGCCCCGTCTTAAGAAACTCAGCAGAGTATTTTGCTGTCTGTTTCCTCCGTTTTGTGTTTCCTCCGATAAGTGTGCTTGATCGCAGACGTAACTCATCTTTGCTCGACTATTACTATTCATATCCCCTATCTGCCTTAATACCCGCACAAAACACAATAATAGGAGAGGAAGTCATGGTAACAGTCCTGTCTGAGACAGTTGTGTTTTCAGACAGGCATCAAAACATTGAGAAAAGGCCTAATGCAATAAACAGATAACAAATCCACCGGAGTTATTCCACTTCTGTGGATGACATCAATTGGTGTCTGCTCTTCTGAGATATGACTTCTGTGACTGTCAGTCAATTCACTCACTCTTGTATTATTCTAAAAATACATTCACTCATTTAGATATGTTAATACAGTATTAATATAGCTAAATTAGATCATGTATTATTATGTTCCACATTAATGCAAATAATATATATTTTTAATTCCACACCAATAATTGTATTTATTTGATAGAACCATTTCGTTCTAGCGTTTATTTATTTTTGGTCCGGATATTTTCAGGATTTTTTTCTAAATGATGCATCGTATGCATGAAGAGGTTTTGCAACAATGTAACCTATAGTGTTTCATGGTGGAATAAGACATTTATGCAACTGCCTTGTTGCAACATCGTTGCAGTTTTTGGTGCACTGTTGTCTTTGCCACTAGATGGCAACCGGTTCACACAATATTATTGTGGCCCCAACCCGTGGCCCCAACCCGTGGCCTCAACCCGTGGCCTCAACCCGTGGCCCCAACCCATGGCCTCAACCCGTAGCCTCAACCCATGGCCTCAATCCGCGGCCTCAACCCGTGGCTTCAACCCGTGGCCCCAACCCATGGCCTCAACCCGTAGCCTCAACCCATGGCCTCAATCCGTGGTCTCAACCCATGGCCTCAATCCGTGGTCTCAACCCGTGGCCCCAACCCATGGCCTCACAACTTGTTGAACTTCAGTAAATGATCAAACTTTCACATTATTGTATCATTATTTTATTATTGATCATAATATTTATGATCAGCTATTAACCTCTTTTAATGTAGGAACCAAATGTAATCTAAAATGCAATCTACATAATCCTCTAAAGTAATTATTTATCACGAGGACCATAAAAAATAACTAGTAATGCTGCATACTCCAATAAAGGTTAAAATCTCACCTTTCTGGTCAAATGTTTTATAAATTGCTGAGGTGTAGTCACTTTTGAGGACACAAGCTCAAGTACAAGTACAAATATGATACAAATATATATATATATATATTTTTTAAAGCTTTAAAATCAATGTCATAGGCCTATAGTTCTTAGTGGCCTCTCCCCCCTGAAAATCCTGACAGTCAACTCTTGTGGTAATTTAAGTTGGGGTGAATGAGGAAGAATATATGCATATATGCATAATAACTATGCATCAAACTCACAGGCAAATAATGACAAAACACTAAATCTGTATCTACAGCCATAGCTAATAATTGTTCTACAATATACTATGTGTATTTGTCACATTCCATAACATATCATAGTATCATACAACGTTAGGCATAGGCTACTCTGTTATACCTCTATTATTAGCCAGTAGCCTATGGCCTCGTATTTATTTGCATTCCAAATAGGCCCACTCATTTTTTGTTTACGAACAAATGCATTTCAGTTTACTTTCTGTCACTCAAATGGGAGATGTTCCCCTCGTGAAATCTGCCAGCTGGCCCTTTAAGAAGAGGGAACAGTGGAGTCAAACTACAAGGCTCTACTTTTATCTACCTGCTCCAACTACTAGGTTACTGGTTTCTACTAGTCCCTGATTGGTCGCCCGAACAAATCTTCTTGAGTTGGTTGCGTCAAGCTTGAATCTGACAGGATGCTGAGATCAGAGGGCGAATTCCAACCTTGCTGCCTTGATTGAGGACATCATTTGATCAGAATACTGTCACTTTAGTGCATGTCGGCCTTGCTGGTAAAGGAGGAATTGCTTTATGAGCTCGCATGCGCTTGTTAGCGTGAACATTTCTGTCTTTTGAATGAATATTGCCTGGCTAAAAGCAAACCTGCGCTGTGGACACAAAAGCTCTTACATTGCGAGTTGATGCAGTGCTTGCTGAGGATCAGTGAGGCTGTGGGAGATCCTTTCAAGTAATTCGGCGAATCCGACGTCCAAAGAGAACCACTTCTCTCCCGGTCTGTCCAGTGCGTAAAAGCGGGCACGATGTCTCTCCAAACTCCACTCTGAGAGCAGTTATCGGAATGAAAACGAAAATATGCTTTTTGCGATTTTGCTGAATTTGACAAGGGGATTATCTACGGCACGGCTGCTACCTGCTTACTTGACTGCCTATTTGGGTCACTTGCTTAGTTCTAAACGCGTTTTTATTAGGCTACAGATTTCTGGCCTGTTGAATTCATCGTTATCCTTCCTTCATGTCCCATTGGAATAACTTAATCTATCATGGATTTGATTTTCTTTACAAAGTCACCGTTTAGGCTCGGTTTAGACATCCTATAGACACTTTAGAGTGCAATCGAACCCACGTAGAAGCGCAACACCAAGAGGGGATCATGGACAGAAATGCCCCAGACGGACAGTTGTTGGATGACTTGAGCAAACTCACGGACGAGGAGCTCTCTAGACTCGGAAAAGATGAGCTCATCAGGAAGCTACGGAGAACGGATAACGAGAAAATGAACTTAATGGTGGAGCACGGGAACATGATGAAAGACGTGAACCGGAGACTACAGGTCCACCTCCACGAGATCCGCAGCCTCAAGGAGATCAACCAGAAGCTGCAGGACGACAACCACGAGCTCCGGGAGCTCTGCTGTTTCCTGGACGACGACAGGCAGAAGGGCAAGACGCTGTCTCGGGAGTGGCAACACTTCGGCCGCTACACCGCCGGATCGATGTGGAAGGATGTCGGGGTGTACCATCAGAAGCTGAAGGATCTGGAAGCCAACCAGGGCTCTGTGATGCGGGAGAACCTGGAACTGAAGGAGATCATTCTGATGTTGGAGGAGGAGAGGAACGGAGCTGGGTCACGGAGCTCTATAGACTCCCAGTCCAGCCTGACTAACCTGAACGGGGGCACCAGAACCATTAGGGACGTCGGGGACGGGAGTAGTACCTCCAGCACCGGCAGTGCCGGTAGTCCTGACCACAACCACATACACACGCCGGCCGAGGGGAAGATAGCGTCCCTGCGGAAGTCTATGGACGACCTGTCGCCAGTGTCATACATCCACAGGAGCATCCCTAATGAACTGCATGGTGAGTCCCTAGAAAGACAAAATCCTATGAATTATAGAATATGTGTAGGTGAGTTTCCCTACAGAGTGCACCTTATTATTGAAGATGATGGGAATGTTCATTTTATAGACTACATCTTTAGTTTGATATATAGGACTCCAATGTGTGAATGGTTGGTAGGGGGCCTAGTGCTGTCCTTTAATGCAGATGTGTTAAATATAAAGCCTACAGATATTAGCTATTCTGAAATCTGCCCTAGCTGGCTGTGTAAGTAGAGAAAGTGAATGAGAGTTTAATATGCATATAGCCAAGCACACAAGTTACTTGTAAGTGTGTGATAGAATTGGTTTGAATTGAAGCCCTGCCCAAAAAACATACATTAGTTATGAGTCTTGTAGGGCACTATATAGGGAGCCATATGGGACACAACCTAGAATTATAGAACCCCACTTGTCACACTGATGCCCTTAACTCACACCTCTGACATCAGTGTTCCAGTGACATCATGATAAAAGCAGTCTTATCAGGAAGGAGTAAGGCCAGTTTGGAACATGCCCCGGTCATCATGACCTCCTGACCTGTTAATGGTCCACAAGGAGACATGGAGAGTCTGATAAGGACCTATCACCCCAAAACCAGACTTAAAACAAGACCCTTGAATGCGGTCTGCATTTCAATCTAATCTGTGCACCCATAACCACACCGTTCACTGTGTCTTACATCATATCACAAGAGACTCATGTGCAACCTAATGTAAAATGTGACAAATGCTTATTTATCGGTTCATAGTCAGCTAGTATGCTACACATAAACACCTCCTTGGAAGATGAACTAGGCCTTCCTGTCATGCCCTGTTACATAGTAATAACATGGTGGCTGACTGGGTTCAGAGGAAGTTTACATTACTGCTGCTGTTAGTGTTGAATGGTAGATAAGAGATGTAGAGATATGTGGATGTGGGTATTTCCAGTGGGTTCCCCACCCTCACCCCTCTCCACACACCCTGACCACCAAGGTGCAGTACTAGTCAAAAGTTCAGACACACCTACTCATTCCAGACTTTTTCTTTATTTTTATTATGTTCTACATTGTAGAATAATAGTGAAGACATCAAAACTATGAAATAACACATATGGAATCATGTAGTAACCAAAAACAAATCCAAATATATTTTATATGAGATTCTTCAAAGTAGCCACCTTTTGCCTTGATGACAGCTTTGCACACTCTTGGCATTCTTTCAACCAGCTTCACCTGGAATGCTTTTCCAACAGTCTTGAAGGAGTTCCCATATATGCTAAGCACTTGTTGGCTGCTTATCCTTCACTCTGCGGTCCAACTCATCTCAAACCATCTCAATTAGATGTGTTTTGGGTCATTGTCCTGTTTAAAAACAAATTATAGTCCCACTAAGCGCAAACCAGATGAGATGGCATATCGCTGCAGAATGCTGTGGGAGCCATGCTGGTTAAGTGTGCATTGAATTCTAAATAAATCAGACTGTCACCTAAAAAGCACCCCCACACCATCACACCTCCTCCTCCATGCTTCAAGGTGGGAACCACACTGGGGTTTTTATTTAAAAAAACATTAATTTGACAGTAGCTTACAGGCCGCTCAGTGGCGAGTCTAATTCTGTATTTCATATTACAGTACACTGACTGTAATATACATACAGTATCAAAGCAAGTACTGTGTAATGACACCCAGTACCACACCGTAAAATGTATTATATTGTACTGTATTAAAAAAAAAATTGCTACCATAATATGAATAAATGAATGATTGAATGGGTTCATTGAGGGCAGGGGTTTGTATTATACTGTAATTACAAGGGACTGGTGAGAGCAGGTTGGCTGCTGGGTAAAGTGTTTACACATTACAGTACATTAATAAATATTTGGTGTTCTGTATCACTTCTAGAGGCCTTAACAAAGGTTTACTAAACTGGCAGTGACTACAATGCAAAACAGAGAGATTTGTATTACAAATGTATTACATTTTAAGTTTTCATCCCAATATTATGCTTTTTATACACCACAGAAGACTGAAATTTAACAAAACTGTTCAGAATAGAACATAAAAAATATATATAGCTACTTTAGATTATTTAAAATTTTGTACATTTCACCCATGAGGGCTAAGAGAGAACGTTTGGTCGTTGATTGCAGGAAAGGGTTAGTACCTGCTGCTATGCCAATCTGTCCCCTACACAAGTTATGGGGCACTATAATTATCCACTTATAAGTTAAGTTGGTATGGCGTTCTCACTCATGGGTGCAACAAATATATCCTCTTACAAGGCACGCCTCAAAATATGTTAATGAGCAAGAAACAACAATACCATGCACCCCCACTAGTGGTCAAAAGGCTTTTGGCTCTCCAAAAATTCCAGTACCATTGGAACTACAGCAATTCTTTCCACACCCACAACATTTCCCACAATGTACCATAATTTTCAGTATGCAGCAGTAAAACGTTTCAGAGTATTTTACTGTTGATAATACCCCAAATTAGCGTATCATTTACAGTTTTCTGTTACAATGCACTGCCTGAGCTCTGCAAACTGTCCATATGTTGACATGTTAAGTAGGACCCACACTAGGCCTCATAGTAGTCAACATGTATTCAACTTTTAGACAAGCTCTGTTTAACTTCACAGTAATCTAGCTGTGTTGAAAAGTTGAAAGGACCCAGTCTGCTAATGGAGCCTCCCTATAAACCAAGTCCTTATCTTAGATATGCACTTATCGCTATCCACTGCTCTCCACTCACTTCTAAATTACCTCTATCCACTAGTCCTACTCCCTATTCCCACAACCCCTCTTTTTACTAGATGATAAACTCTGTGGCCCATATGCTACTCTTACAGTAAGGACAGTTGGCTGGACATACATCACATCTCATTAATACAGCTACAGTAAAGACCATCTCAACAATACAGCTACAGTATAGACCATCTCCTCAATACAGCTACAGTACAGACCGTTTTATCAATACAGCTACAGTACAGACCATCTCGTCCATACAGCTACAGTACAGACCATCTCCTCAATACAGCTACAGTACAGACCATCTCCTCCATACAGCTACAGTACAGATCATCTCAACAATACAGCTACAGTACAGACCATCTCCTCCATACAGCTACAGTACAGACCATCTCATCAATACAGTGACAGTACAGATCATCTCAACAATACAGCTACAGTACAGACCATCTCCTCCATACAGCTACAGTACAGACCATCTCATCAAAACAGCGACAGTACAGACCGTCTTATCAATACAGTGACAGTACAGATCATCTCAACAATACAGCTACAGTACAGACCATCTCCTCAATACAGCTACAGTACAGACCGTCTCCTTAATACAGCTACAGTACAGACCATCTCATCAATACAGATACCGTACAGACCATCTCCTCAATACAGCTACAGTACAGACCATCTCATCAATACAGCAACAGTACAGACCATCTCCTCCATACAGCTACACTACAGATCATCTCAACAATACAGCTACAGTACAGACCATCTCCTCCATACAGCTACAGTACAGATCATCTCAACAATACAGCTACAGTACAGACCATCTCCTCCATACAGCTACAGTACAGATCATCTCAACAATACAGCTACAGTACAGACCATCTCCTCCATACAGCAACAGTACAGACCATCTCATCAATACAGTGACAGTACAGATCATCTCAACAATACAGCTACAGTACAGACCATCTCCTCCATACAGCTACAGTACAGACCATCTCATCAATACAGCGACAGTACAGACCGTCTTATCAATACAGCTACAGTACAGACCATCTCAACAATACAGCTACAGTACAGACCTTCGCCTCCATACAGCTACAGTACAGACCATCTCCTCAATACAGCTACAGTACAGACCATCTCCTCAATACAGCTACAGTACAGACCATCTCCTCAATACAGCTACAGTACAGACCATCTCAACAATACAGCTACAGTACAGACCATCTCCTCCATACAGCTACAGTACAGACCATCTCCTCCATACAGCTACAGTACAGACCATCTCCTCAATACAGCTACAGTACAGACCATCTCCTCCATACAACTACAGTACAGATCATCTCAACAATACAGCTACAGTACAGACCATCTCCTCCATACAGCTACAGTACAGACCATCTCCTCCATACAGCTACAGTACAGACCATCTCAACAATACAGCTACAGTACAGACCATCTCCTCCATACAGCTACAGTACAAACCATCTCATCAATACAGCGACAGTACAGACCGTCTTATCAATACAGCTACAGTACAGACCATCTCAACAATACAGCTACAGTACAGACCTTCGCCTCCATACAGCTACAGTACAGACCATCTCATCAATACAGCTACCGTACAGACCATCTCCTCAATACAGCTACAGTACAGACCATCTCATCAATACAGCTACAGTACAGACCTTCTCATCAATACAGCTACAGTACAGACCATGTCGTCCATACAGCTACAGTACAGACCATCTCCTCAATACAGCTACAGTACAGACCATCTCCTCAATACAGAAACAGTACAGACCGTCTCATCAATACAGCTACAGTACAGACCGTCTCATCAATACAGCTACAGTACAGACCGTTTCATCAATACAGCTACAGTACAGACCATCTCGTCCATACAGCTACAGTACAGACCATCTCCTCAATACAGCTACAGTACAGACTGTCTCTTCAATACAGCTACAGTACAGACATCTCATCAATACAGCTACCGTACAGACCATCTCCTCAATACAGCTACAGTACAGACCATCTCATCAATACAGCTACAGTACAGACCATCTCATCAATACAGAAACAGTAAAGACCATCTCCTCCATACAGCTACAGTACAGATCATCTCAACAATACAGCTACAGTACAGACCATCTTCTCCATACAGCTACAGTACAGGCCATCTCATCAATACAGCGACCGTACAGATCATCTCAACAATACAGCTACAGTACAGACCATCTCCTCCATACAGCTACAGTACAGACCATCTCATCAATACAGCGACAGTACAGACCGTCTTATCAATACAGCTACAGTACAGACCATCTCAACAATACAGCTACAGTACAGACCTTCGCCTCCATACAGCTACACTACAGACCATCTCCTCAATACAGCTACAGTACAGACCGTCTCCTCAATACAGCTACAGTACAGACCATCTCCTCCATACAGCTACAGTACAGACCATCTCCTCCATACAGCTACAGTACAGACCATCTCAACAATACAGCTACAGTACAGACCATCTCCTCCATACAGCTACAGTACAAACCATCTCATCAATACAGCGACAGTACAGACCGTCTTATCAATACAGCTACAGTACAGACCATCTCAACAATACAGCTACAGTACAGACCTTCGCCTCCATACAGCTACAGTACAGACCATCTCATCAATACAGCTACCGTACAGACCATCTCCTCAATACAGCTACAGTACAGACCATCTCATCAATACAGCTACAGTACAGACCTTCTCATCAATACAGCTACAGTACAGACCATGTCGTCCATACAGCTACAGTACAGACCATCTCCTCAATACAGCTACAGTACAGACCATCTCCTCAATACAGAAACAGTACAGACCGTCTCATCAATACAGCTACAGTACAGACCGTCTTCATCAATACAGCTACAGTACAGACCGTTTCATCAATACAGCTACAGTACAGACCATCTCGTCCATACAGCTACAGTACAGACCATCTCCTCAATACAGCTACAGTACAGACTGTCTCTTCAATACAGCTACAGTACAGACATCTCATCAATACAGCTACCGTACAGACCATCTCCTCAATACAGCTACAGTACAGACCATCTCATCAATACAGCTACAGTACAGACCATCTCATCAATACAGAAACAGTAAAGACCATCTCCTCCATACAGCTACAGTACAGATCATCTCAACAATACAGCTACAGTACAGACCATCTTCTCCATACAGCTACAGTACAGGCCATCTCATCAATACAGCGACCGTACAGATCATCTCAACAATACAGCTACAGTACAGACCATCTCCTCCATACAGCTACAGTACAGACCATCTCATCAATACAGCGACAGTACAGACCGTCTTATCAATACAGCTACAGTACAGACCATCTCAACAATACAGCTACAGTACAGACCTTCGCCTCCATACAGCTACACTACAGACCATCTCCTCAATACAGCTACAGTACAGACCGTCTCCTCAATACAGCTACAGTACAGACCATCTCCTCAATACAGCTACAGTACAGACCATCTCAACAATACAGCTACAGTACAGACCATCTCCTCCATACAGCTACAGTACAGACCATCTCCTCCATACAGCTACAGTACAGACCAGCTCCTCAATACAGCTACAGTACAGACCATCTCCTCCATACAGCTACAGTACAGATCATCTCAACAATACAGCTACAGTACAGACCATCTCCTCCATACAGCTACAGTACAGACCATCTCCTCCATACAGCTACAGTACAGACAATCTCCTCAATACAGCTACAGGACAGACCATCTCAACAATACAGCTACAGTACAGACCATCTCCTCCATACAGCTACAGTACAGACCATCTCCTCCATACAGCTACAGTACATACCATCTCCTCAATACAGCTACAGTACAGACCATCTCCTCCATACAGCTACAGTACAGATCATCTAAACAATACAGCTACAGTACAGACCATCTCCTCCATACAGCTACAGTACAGACCATCTCCTCCATACAGCTATAGTTCAGACCATCTCCTCAATACAGCTACAGTACAGACCATCTCCTCCATACAGTTACAGTACAGATCATCTCAACAATACATCTACAGTACAGACCATCTCCTCCATACAGCTACAGTACAGACCATCTCATCCATACAGCGACAGTACAGACCGTCTTATCAATACAGCTACAGTACAGACCATCTCAACTATACAACTACAGTACAGACCTTCGCCTCCATACAGCTACAGTACAGACCATCTCCTCAATACAGCTACAGTACAGACAGTCTCCTCAATACAGCTACAGTACAGACCATCTCCTCAATACAGCTACAGTACAGACCATCTCCTCCATACAGCTACAATACAGACCATCTCCTCAATACAGCTACAGCTCAGACCGTCTTATCAATACAGCTACAGTACAGACCATCTCCTCCATACAGCTACAGTACAGACCATCTCCTCAATACAGCTACAGTACAGACCGTCTCATCAATACAGCTACAGTACAGACCATCTCATCAATACAGCTACAGTACAGACCATCTCATCAATACAGCTACAGTACAGACCATCTCATCAATACAGCAACAGTACAGACCGTCTCATCAATACAGCTACAGTACAGACCATTTCATCAATACAGCTACAGTACAGACCTTCTCATCAATACAGCTACAGTACAGACCATCTCGTCCATACAGCTACAGTACAGACCATCTCCTCCATACAGCTACAGTACAGATCATCTCAACAATACAGCTACAGTACAGACCATTTCCTCCATACAGCTACAGTACAGACCATCTCCTCCATACAGCTACAGTACAGACCATCTCCTCAATACAGCTACAGTACAGACCATCTCCTCCATACAGTTACAGTACAGATCATCTCAACAATACAGCTACAGTACAGACCATCTCCTCCATACAGATACAGTACAGACCATCTCATCAATACAGCGACAGTACAGACCATCTTATCAATACATCTACAGTACAGACCATCTCAACAATACAGCTACAGTACAGACCTTCGCCTCCATACAGCTACAGTACAGACCATTTCCTCAATACAGCTACAGTACAGACAGTCTCCTCAATACAGCTACAGTACAGACCATCTCCTCAATACAGCTACAGTACAGACCGTCTCATCAATACAGCTACAGTACAGACCATCTCATCAATACAGCTACCGTACAGACCATCTCCTCAATACAGCTACAGTACAGACCATCTCCTCCATACAGCTACAGTACAGATCATCTCAACAATACAGCTACAGTACAGACCATCTCCTCCATACAGCTACAGTACAGACCATCTCCTCAATACAGCTACAGTACAGACCGTCTCATCAATACAGCTACAGTACAGACCATCTCATCAATACAGCTACCGTACAGACCATCTCCTCAATACAGCTACAGTACAGACCATCTCATCAATACAGCTACAGTACAGACCATCTCATCAATACAGCAACAGTACAGACCGTCTCATCAATACAGCTACAGTACAGACCATTTCATCAATACAGCTACAGTACAGACCTTCTCATCAATACAGCTACAGTACAGACTATCTCGTCAATACAGCTACAGTACAGACCATCTCCTCCATACAGCTACAGTACAGATCATCTCAACAATACAGCTACAGTACAGACCATTTCCTCCATACAGCTACAGTACAGACCATCTCCTCCATACAGCTACAGTACAGACCATCTCCTCAATACAGCTACAGTACAGACCATCTCCTCCATACAGTTACAGTACAGATCATCTCAACAATACAGCTACAGTACAGACCATCTCCTCCATACAGATACAGTACAGACCATCTCATCAATACAGCGACAGTACAGACCGTCTTATCAATACATCTACAGTACAGACCATCTCAACAATACAGCTACAGTACAGACCTTCGCCTCCATACAGCTACAGTACAGACCATTTCCTCAATACAGCTACAGTACAGACAGTCTCCTCAATACAGCTACAGTACAGACCATCTCCTCAATACAGCTACAGTACAGACCGTCTCATCAATACAGCTACAGTACAGACCATCTCATCAATACAGCTACCGTACAGACCATCTCCTCAATACAGCTACAGTACAGACCATCTCATCAATACAGCTACAGTACAGACCATCTCATCAGTACAGCAACAGTACAGACCGTCTCATCAATACAGCTACAGTACAGACCATCTCGTCCATACAGCTACAGTACAGACCATCTCCTCCATACAGCTACAGTACAGATCATCTCAACAATACAGCTACAAGTACAGACCATCTCCTCCATACAGCTACAGTACAGACCATCTCCTCCATACAGCTACAGTACAGACCATTTCCTCAATACAGCTACAGTACAGACCATCTCCTCAATACAGCTACAGTACAGACCATCTCCTCCATACAGCTACAGTACAGACCATCTCATCAATACAGCAACAGTACAGACCGTCTTATCAATACAGCTACAGTACAGACCATCTCAACAATACAGCTACAGTACAGACCTTCGCCTCCATACAGCTACAGTACAGACCATCTCCTCAATACAGCTACAGTACAGACAGTCTCCTCAATACAGCTACAGTTCAGACCGTCTTATCAATACAGCTACAGTACAGACCATCTCCTCCTTACAGCTACAGTACAGGCCATCTCCTCAATAAAGCTACAGTACAGACCGTCTCCTCAATACAGCTACACTACAGACCATCTGATCAATACAGCTACAGTACAGACCATCTCATCAATACAGCAACAGTACAGACCGTCTCATCAATACAGCTACAGTACAGACCATTTCATCAATACAGCTACAGTACAGACCTTCTGATCAATACAGCTACAGTACAGACCATCTCGTCCATACACCTACAGTACAGACCTTCTCCTCAATACAGCTACAGTACAGACCATCTCATCCATACAGCTACAGTACAGACCATCTCATCAATACAGCTACAGTACAGACCATCTCATCAATACAGCAACAGTACAGACCGTCTCATCAATACAGCTACAGTACAGACCATTTCATCAATACAGCTACAGTACAGACCTTCTCATCAATACAGCTACAGTACAGACCATCTCGTCCATACAGCTACAGTACAGACCATCTCCTCCATACAGCTACAGTACAGATCATTTCAACAATACAGCTACAGTACAGACCATTTCCTCCATACAGCTACAGTACAGACCATCTCCTCCATACAGCTACAGTACAGACCATCTCCTCAATACAGCTACAGTACAGACCATCTCCTCCATACAGTTACAGTACAGATCATCTCAACAATACAGCTACAGTACAGACCATCTCCTCCATACAGATACAGTACAGACCATCTCATCAATACAGCGACAGTACAGACCATCTTATCAATACATCTACAGTACAGACCATCTCAACAATACAGCTACAGTACAGACCTTCGCCTCCATACATCTACAGTACAGACCATTTCCTCAATACAGCTACAGTACAGACAGTCTCCTCAATACAGCTACAGTACAGACCATCTCCTCAATACAGCTACAGTACAGACCGTCTCATCAATACAGCTACAGTACAGACCATCTCATCAATACAGCTACCGTACAGACCATCTCCTCAATACAGCTACAGTACAGACCATCTCATCAATACAGCTACAGTACAGACCATCTCGTCCATACAGCTACAGTACAGACCATCTCCTCCATACAGCTACAGTACAGATCATCTCAACAATACAGCTACAGTACAGACCATCTCCTCCATACAGCTACAGTACAGACCATCTCCTCCATACAGCTACAGTACAGACCATCTCCTCAATACAGCTACAGTACAGACCATCTCCTCCATACAGCTACAGTACAGACCATCTCATCAATACAGCGACAGTACAGACCGCCTTATCAATACAGCTACAGTACAGACCATCTCAACAATACAGCTACAGTACAGACCTTCGCCTCCATACAGCTACAGTACAGACCATCTCCTCAATACAGCTACAGTACAGACAGTCTCCTCAATACAGCTACAGTTCAGACCGTCTTATCAATACAGCTACAGAACAGACCATCTCCTCCATACAGCTACAGTACAGACCATCTCCTCAATAAAGCTACAGTACAGACCGTCTCCTCAATACAGCTACACTACAGACCATCTGATCAATACAGCTACAGTACAGACCATCTCATCAATACAGCAACAGTACAGACCGTCTCATCAATACAGCTACAGTACAGACCGTCTCATCAATACAGCTACAGTACAGACCATTTCATCAATACAGCTACAGTACAGACCTTCTCATCAATACAGCTACAGTACAGACCATCTCGTCCATACACCTACAGTACAGACCATCTCCTCAATACAGCTACAGTACAGACCATCTCATCCATACAGCTACAATACAGACCATCTCCTCAATACAGCTACAGTACAGACCATTTCCTCCATACAGCTACAGTACAGACCATCTCGTCCATACACCTACAGTACAGACCATCTCCTCAATACAGCTACAGTACAGACCATCTCATCCATACAGCTTCCATACAGACCATCTCCTCAATACAGCTTCAGTACAGACCATCTCATCAATACAGCAACAGTACAGACCGTCTCATCAATACAGCTACAGTACAGACCGTCTCATCAATACTGCTACAGTACAGACCGTTTCATCAATACAGCTACAGTACAGACCTTCTCATCAATACAGCTACAGTACAGACCATCTCGTCCATACAGCTACAGTACAGACCATCTCCTCAATACAGCTACAGTACAGACCATCTCATCAATACAGCAACAGTACAGACCGTCTCATCAATACAGCTACAGTACAGACCGTCTCATCAATACAGCTACAGTACAGACCGTTTCATCAATACAGCTACAGTACAGACCATCTTGTCCATACAGCTACAGTACAGACCATCTCCTCAATACAGCTACAGTACAGACCATCTCATCAATACAGCTACAGTACAGACCATCTCCTCCATACAGCTACAGTACAGATCATCTCAACAATACAGCTACAGTACAGACCATCTCCTCCATACAGCTACTGTACAGACCATCTCATCAATACAGCGACAGTACAGATCATCTCCTCAATACAGCTACAGTACAGACCATCTCCTCCATACAGCTACAGTACAGACCATCTCATCAATACAGCAACAGTACAGACCGTCTTATCAATACAGCTACAGTACAGACCATCTCAACAATACAGCTACAGTACAGACCTTCGCCTCCATACAGCTACAGTACAGACCATCTCCTCAATACAGCTACAGTACAGACTGAGACACATGTGTGTCTCTTTTGTCCATGTGGCTAAGGCTAATCAATGTTTTTCTGTCCCAAATGGCACCCTGTTCCCTATTTAGACCACTACTTTTGACCAGAGCCCTATGGGTATGCCCTATGGGCCCTGGTCAAAAGTAGTGTACTACTACGGAATAGGATGCCATTTGGAATGTATTCGATGTGTGAAATTTGCAGTGTCAGGTCTGTGACTAGCTGGTGGTTGCTGTGACAAAGCCATTGTTACAGTGGGCAAACAACCCTGCATGTGGCCTTTGTTAATAATACTCTTATGGACAAACTGTATTGATCATAGTGCCATGTTGTGTGAATGTGGTCTGGTTTTGGCACAAGCTGCTCGGTCAGAGCCTGGCTGGCTGTTGTATTCTGGTTGGTTCATTGTCACAGTGTCACAACGGGTGTAGACTGACAGTGAAATTCTATCCCCACCAAGACTAATGTTTCTCCTCCAGCAATCTCTCATCTGTGTGTGATGCAGTGGTCATGGTGAGACCAATCTAAGAGTTTTTGCCAGTTTATCGGTTCTCTCTGCTCTCTGGCCTATTAAATCAGCCGCTGTAGCTGAGGGGAACGAGGTGCCACAGTGTCGCTGTCAGTTTTACCCACTGCTTTTATTTACTAGCCGAGCCATGTGGGAGGGTTATCAGTCGCAGTCTTAGACTCTCTCTGTGTGTGTGTGTGTGTGTGTGTGTGTGTGTGTGTGTGTGTGTGTGTGTGTGTGTGTGTGTGTGTGTGTGTGTGTGTGTGTGTGTGTGTGTGTGTGTGTGTGTGTGTGTGTGTGTGGAGGGATATGTATGGTGAAAGAGCCCACTTGTTGAGATTAGTCCGACTGTAAATTCAGAGGATTCATTCCAGCGCTTCCTCGGTGGAAAATTCTTGGCGGCAAGCACTCTCTCTCACAGCAGTGTGTGTGTTTTACACTCCTCTCATCTTAAAAGTGGCCGTCATCCCTCCTACAGTTACAGTGTGTGTCTGCTTGTGTGTGTATGTGTGTTATACACTCACCAGACAGTTTATTAGGTACACTTTTCCCCTTTACCCTACAGACAGTGAGTCATGTGGCCATGGCTTGCTATATAAAGCAGGCAGACAGGCATCAAGGCATTCAGTTACTGTTCGATTGAACGTTAGAATGGGCAAATCAAGTGACCTAGGCGACTTTGAGCGTGGTATGATCGTCGGTGCCTGGCAAGCCGTATCCAGTATCTCAGAAACGCCCGCCCTCCTGGGCTTTTCACGCATGACAGTGATGAGGTTTTACAGGGAGTGGTGCGACAAACAAAAAATATCCAGTCAAGGGCCATCATGTGGAATAAAAGAGCTCGTTGCTTGCTGTTTGGGGTTTTAGGCTGGGTTTCCATACAGCACTTTGAGATATCAGCTGATGTACAAAGGGCTATATAAATACATTTGATTTGATTTGATGAGAGAAGTCAAAGGAGAACGGCAAGAATCGTGCAATCTAACAGGTTGGCCACAAGCAGACAAATAACAGCGCAGTACAACAGTGGTGTGCAGAACGACATCTCGGAACACACAACTCATTGATCATTGTCATGGATGGGCTATTGCAGCAGATGACCACACCGGGTTCCACTCCTATCAGCTAAAAACAAGACGAGGCTCCAGTGGTCACCAACGGTCACCAACACTAGACAATTGAGGAGTGGAAAAACATGGCCTGGAACATGACAGTGAGATCAGTTGACTTGACCGGCCTGGTCAGTCCCCAGACCTCAACCCAATAGAGCATGTTTGAGATGAGATGGAACGGGCTGTTCACATGAATGTACCGCCATCCATTCTGCAACAACTGCGTGATGCCATCGCGTCAGCATGAACCAACATCCCTGTGGAACGTCTCCGACACCCTGAAGAATTCAGGCCTGTTCTATCGCAAAGGTGGCACGCCGTTTGTGTGCTTGTGTGTGAGACCATCTTATATACAACCTACTGTACACCACTAAGGTGCTTGTCAATCAGCAAGTACACAGATTTATGTTTATTTATGACTAAAACACATCACTGGACTGAAAGCTTTACAGTCGTTCTCATGAGACTAAACAGGATTCTCTCTGAAAAGACTTCTCTCTCATCCATCTGGCTTTTTGTTGTTGTCTCTTCTACAGTCAGGAATTGCAATGACTTCACTCTTTTGTTCTATTGTTCTTAAGCTTTGCCAATCACTTATGTACTTTAGAAGTTGTTTTAATAATTTCATAATGATAATCAGGAATAATAAACTTGTCCATAACAAGAATGCCTTTCAGGAAAGGGTTTGGTTGTAGTGTTTAACTGACTAAATATTTTCCCCTACTCTGTTCATTTCACACCGTTTTGAGGTGATTAGACAGTCTACATAGTTGGCAGTGCAGTGATAACTCTTATCTTGTTTGGAGAGAAGGGAGGTGAGGGGGAGGTTGACTTTGGCTGAGACACCCAGCAGTACAGTGGGGAGGTGTGGTGGGGCCCTGAAAGCACTGAGCTTTGTTGGGTTGTGTCTGATTACTATACCTCCATTAGGGCAGAATCATCAGTATTCAGTAATACTGTATTTTTAATGCACCTTGAGATATTTTTGGTGCATGGGTTCCGGTTGCTCTTAGGACTATGGTGTGTTTGGTTGGCTTTGCCTCTTGGTTTGGTCCTACTGTCTATTGGTCCTGCTGGAACACTTGTGCTGTTAAAAGCTGTGTGCTCTGTGTTATGGCTCTGTGTGCTTTGTGCTATGGCTCTGTGTGCTTTCTGTTATGGCTCTGTGTGCTTTGTGTTATGGCTCTGTGTGCTCTGTGTTATGGCTCTGTGTGCTCTGTGTTATGGATCTGTGTGCTCTGTGTTATGGCTCTGTGTGCTCTGTGTTATGGCTCTGTGTGCTCTGTGTTATGGCTCTGTGTGCTTTGTGTTATGGCTCTGTGTGCTTTGTGTTATGGCTCTGTGTGCTCTGTGTGCTCTGTGTGCTCTGTGCGCTCTGTGTGCTCTGTGTTATGGCTCTGTGTGCTCTGTGTGATCTGTGTTATGGCTCTGTGTGCTCTGTGTTATGGCTCTGTGTGTGTTTGGTTTCGCCCTGTCTCGGGTCCTGGCTCACTTCCTGGATGATGTGTTTGATTAGGCACTATAGAGTCAGGCTTGGGGGCTGTGTGTGAGGCTGTATGGGCCTGTGGAGGTCTTTGTTCAGCCATCTCTGTTGTGTTCAGTTCTGTGCCCTGCTTCCCAGCTGCCCTTCTCCTCCTCCACCCCCAAACTTTTATCAATGGGTCTCTTTCTTTCACTCGCTTACTCACTCACTCACTCACTCACTCATTTACTCTCATTTATTCTCTGTCTCTCTCTCTCTTTCACTGTTGCACTTGTTCGCCCACCCTATCAAGCCCTCATTCCCCCCTGTCAATTCAATTCCAGGGCTTTATTGGCATGGAAAACATATGTTAACATTGCCAAAGCAAGTGAACTAGATAATAAACAAAAGTGAAATAAACATTAAAAATGAACAGTAAACATTACACCCCCAAAAGTTCCAAAAATAATAAAGACATTTCAAATGTCATATCAAGTGCAAAAGGAAAAATAAATCAACATAAATATGGGTTGTATTTACAATGGTGTTTGTTCTTCACTGATTGCCCTTTTCTTGTGGCAACAGGTCACAAATCTTGCCACTGTGATGGCACACTGTGGTATTTCACCCAGTAGATATGGGAGTTTAACACAAATGGGTTTGTTTTCTAATTCTTTGTGGATCTGTGTAACCTGAAGGAAATATGTGTCTCTAATATGGTCATAATTTTGGCAGGAGGATAGGAAGTGCAGCTCAGTTTCCACCTCATTTTGTGGGCAGTGTGCACATAGCCTGTCTTCTCTTGAGAGCCAGGTCTGCCTTCTATGGCCTTTCTCAATAGCAAGGCTGTGCTCACTGAATCTGTACATAGTTAAAGCTTTCCTTAAGTTTGGGTCAGTCACAGTGGTCAGGTGCCGATGTGTACTCTCTGTTTAGGGCCAAATAGCATTCTAGTTTGCTCTGTTTTTTTGTTAATTATTTTTGTCAAGTAATTCTATTTGAGTTTTCTCATGATTTGGTTGGGTCCAATTGTGTTGCTGTGTTGCCCCCTCTCTTTCTCTTTCCCTCACTTCCCCTGTTGCACTTGTTGTCCTCCTCTGTCCAAACTCTGAACCCCCCCTTTCTCTGTCTGTTGCACTCAGTGTCTCTCCCATTCTCCCCCCACTCTTTCTTTGGTTCCCACTAGTGTTGTCATGATACCAACATTGTACTAAAAATACGATACCAAGCCAAGTATCACGATACCGAGAATGGAGGGGGGGGGGTTTAATGCAACACATTGATTTTAACTTCACACTCTTCAGTGTATAGTAGAATGCTGCATAGAATGGCTGATTTGCTCATATTTTCAAAGGCCTGTATGTAATTTGGCTGGAGGAATGGGATATATACAGTACATGCATAATAATAACAATGGAAAATCCTGTCTCTGAGCTCTACGGATAATTCCTTCGACCTCATGGCTTGCTTTTTGCTCTGACATGCACTGTCAACTGTAGGACCTTATACAGACAGGCGTGTGCCTTTCCAAATCATGTCCAATCAAATGAATTTACCACAGGTAGACTCCAATAAAGTTCTAGAAACATCTCAAGGATGATCAATGGAAACAGGATGCACCTGAGCTCAATTTCGAGTCTCATAGCAAAGGGTCTGAATACTTATGTAGATAAGGTATTTCAGTTTTTATTTGTAATACATTTGCAAATATTTCTAAAAACCTGTTTTTGCTTTGTCATTATGGGGTATTGTGATGTCATTATGGGGGTATTGTGTGTAGATCGCTGAGGATATGTTTTTATTTCATCCACTTTAGAATCAAGTGATCTGGATACTTTCCGAAGGCACTGTAGTTCAGGCTTACATTAGGCCTTTATGAATGCTACATTTTGAAGCATATTTCATGAGTAGCAGACCCTTTTCCTTTTTTCCTGTGCCAATCAAATGTGCCTGGACGTAATGTCAAGATAATAGCTTGTTAGCTAGCTAGGTAACATGGCTAAACAAGTTTATTAACATTGCTTGCTCTGCACGCTGCACCAATGGAACAAATGGAACAAAAGAAGACTCATGTGGGTCTGCATCCCCCCTCGACATCACGGCTTAATTATATTTTAAAAACTGATGAGGAATAGATGAACAGGTGATTGAGGGCTGGTATGATACGTCTGGTTGATAAAGTGGTGATGAACAGGTGAGTGAGGGCTGGTATGGGATACGTCTGGTTGATTACGTGGTGATGAACAGGTGAGTGAGGGCTGGTATGGGATACGTCTGGTTGATTACGTGGTGATGAACAGGTGAGTGAGGGTTGGTGTGGGATACGTCTGGTTGATTACGTGGTGATGAACAGGTGAGTGAGGGTTGGTATGATACGTCTGGTTGATTACGTGGTGATGAACAGGTGAGTGAGGGCTGGTATGGGATACGTCTGGTTGATTACGTGGTGATGAACAGGTGAGTGAGGGTTGGTATGATACGTCTGGTTGATTACGTGGTGACGAACAGGTGAGTGAGGACTGGTATGGGATACGTCTGGTTGATTACGTGGTGATGAACAGGTGAGTGAAGTGGATATTATTGTACCTGTACATACAATAGTCTAGTGGCTGTTGATGAAATATGCTGAATTTATAAACAGAAGTGACTTTATAAACATTTTAGAACAAGCGCCAGCAGGTTCTTTACATCGGTACATTCTTAGAATTTGTTTTGCTATCTCGAACCTGAAAGGGTTCTTCGGCTGCCCCCATAGGATAACCCTTTAAAGATCCCCTTTTGGTTCCATGTAAAACCATTTCGACAGAGGGTTCTACATGGAACCCAAAACCAGAACTGGGTTCTCCTATGGGGACAGCCGAAGAACCCTTTTGGAACCCCTTTTCTAAGAGTGTAGGGCTGAAAAAGTCAGTAGTATCATATGAAACAGTACTACAGTATTACAAAAAGTTAGTTTCATAAGTATCATGATGTTTTGGTACCGTAATATTACCGTGGTACAGGTATACTGTGCAACACTAGGAGGGAGAGAGGGAGAGAGAGAGAGGGAGAGTGAGAGAGAGAGATTTGGCTGTGTCTCTTTCTGGCTAGCTGGGTTGGCGATGGAGAGAGCTTAAACCATGGCAAATCAAATCCTTTCTCATACAATGTATTTGACCAAAGTCTAAAGGCAATCTACACAATGCCACACTCAGGCTCCACCCTTGTGAACAACCAAGGATACCTCTCTCTCTCTCTCTCTCTCTCTCTCTCTCTCTCTCTCTCTCTCTCTCTCTCTCTCTCTCTCTCTCTCGATAAGACTTTTTACAGTGGCTGTTATCAGTTGGCGAAGAGTTTGAATTTGAATCTAGGTAGCTTCAACTAACACATACCTGACATTGGTGACATTCTCTATAAAACGTCCTTCAGTAACACAGGAGACAGTTAGTCCTAGTATGCGTCTGTTTGTTTGAATAAACACACCGGTGGTTTTAATTGAAATGTTACACCATATAGGTCACTTCCTCATTAACTATACAGTAGCGTTATATATTCACCAACTCACGTTATAATGATGGCTCAATGTTCCACAATGAGTTTAGTTAGGATGTTGAGCTGAAACATTTGTGCGTTATGACCCCCTGTGGCAGATCAAAATAAATAAAATATCTGGGGGAAAAATGAATAATCTTGATTATTTCTTGATTGCAGAAATCTTCTTCAGTATTTTTGAAAGAATGTCTTGAACTAAATGGGAACATTAACCTTGAAAGCTTGAACATTGAGTCTATTCAAACATCCCATGACCTACAGTATGTACAGTAATAGGAGAATGTGGCCTGGCTTGAACCCTCAACAGTAAATACTGTAGTCGTATGTTCTCCTATGAACCATGTCACCATATGGCACTGTTAAGTCTCAGAACAGTCTTTGGATTGACATAAAACATGTGGATGTCCATTTATGGACCTCATCTACGCTGACGCTGTTTATCCTAAATCTGATGTTGTTTTCCAGCCAAGTGATAATCATCATGATGTTGACAGTAGAGATGGTGCCAGGTTTCCTCCAGATGTGACACTTGGCATTCAGGCCAAAGAGTTCAATCTTGGTTTCATCAGACCAGAGAATCTTGTTTTTGGGGGCTTCCGAGTGGCACTGTGGTCTAAGGCACTGTATCGCAGTGCTAGAGGCGTCACTACAGACCCTGGTTTGATTCCAGGCTGTATTACAACTGGCCATGATTGGGAGTGCCATAGAGCGGCGCACAATTGGCCCAGCGTCTTCTGGGTTAGGGTTTGGCTGGGGTATGCTGTCATTATAAATAATAATTTGTTCTTAACTGGCTTGCCTAGTTAAATAAGTAAAAATGTTTTTTTAATGTAAAAAAAAAAATGGTCTGAGAATGTTTAGGTACCTTTTCCAAACTCCAAGTGGGCTGTCATGTGCCTTTTACTGAGGAGTGGCTTCCGCTGGTCACTCTACCATAAAGGCCTGATTGGTCACCTCCCTGACCAAGACCCTTCTCCACTGATGGCTCTGTTTGACCGGGCGGCCAGCTCTCGTCTTGGTGGTTCCAAACTTCTTCCATTTAAGAATGACGGAGGCCACGGTGTTCTTGGGGACCTTCAATGCTGCAGACATTTTTTGGTAACCTTCCCCATATCTGTGCCTTGACATAATCCTGTCTCAGAGCTCTACGGACAATTCCTTCGACCTCGTAGCTTGGTTTTACCCTGACATGATTAACTGTGGGACCTTATACAGTATATACAGGTGTGTGGCTTTCCAAATCATGTCCAATTAATTGGATACTTCCATGAATATTTACATGGATACTTACATAAATAAGGTATTTCTTATTTATTTATTTTTTAAATTTGCTAAAATATTGAAAACCTGTTTTCACTTTGTCATAATGGAATATTGTGTGTAGATTGCTGAGGATAATTTTTTTGAAATCCATTTTAGAATAAGGCTGTAACGTAACAAAATGTGGGAGTCTGAATACTTTCCGAAGGTACTGTATGTGTGGATAGATTTTTAATCAAGAGTCTGTTTCTGTACATACAGTATGTTTATTATTGCTTTCATTCTCCCGACTCACGTAGCCCACCTTGGCACTTAGATCATTCTGAAACCTACAACGATTAGGCTTAATGGGAAAGTCAATACACATCCAGACACAGCAATGAAATTAAAAGCTTTTCAAATATGTCACACTATCCAGCCAGTCAGTGTCGTGCCAAAACTGCTATATACAGCTGCGGCCCTCTTTTTGTGTGTGTTTGTATGCACACACTATAGTGTGTGTCTGTTATTGTTTTACGACAGTCAAATTGTCCGTAAGTCATTGTTGAATGAATCGGCAGTTACAGCCTCTATATTTCTCTCTGACTGTAATTATGTGGCTCTGTTCATCTGGAAAGGCATGAACATTTCAATCAGGAGAGCGTTGCAGTAAAAAGGCGTCGAGAAATGAGACCATCCAGACCCCCCAGTTAGCCAACCAAGGGACAGAGGGTGCTCAATCTGCCACTCCATTTGGGGTCGGATTGGGTTTTGGGTCCTGTTTCAGATAACATTTCAGACCCCTATTCCCACAGAGAGAGAGAAGAGAAAGATAATCTCCTGGGGTTTCTAGTAGGGGTAGAGGGTGAGAGAGAGAGAAGAGAGAGAGAATAGAGAGAGAGAATCTCCTGGGGTTTCTAGTAGGGGTAGAGGGTGAGAGAGAGAGAAGAGAGAGAGAATAGAGAGAGAGAATCTCCTGGGGTTTCTAGTAGGGGTAGAGGGTGAGAGAGAGAGAGAAGGGAGAGAGAGAGAGAAGGGAGAGAGAGAGAGAGGAGAGAGAGTCTCATGGGGTTTCTAGTAGGGGGGAGAGAGAGAGAAAAGAGAGTCTACTGGGGTTTCTAGTAGGGCTAGAGGGTGAGAGTGAGAAGAGAGAGAGAGAGAAGAGTCTACTGGGGTTTCTAGTAGGGGTAGAGGGTGAGAGTGAGAAGAGAGAGAGAAGAGTCTACTGGGGTTTCTAGTAGGGGTAGAGGGTGAGAGAGAGAAGATAGAGAGAATAGAGAGAGAGGAGAGAGAGTCTCCTGGGGTTTCTAGTAGGGCTAGAGGGTGAGAGAGAGAGAGAGAAGAGAGAGAGAGTCTACTGGGGTTTCTAGTAGGGCTAGAGGGTGAGAGTGAGAAGAGAGAGAGAAGAGTCTACTGGGGTTTCTAGTAGGGGTAGAGGGTGAGAGAGAGAGAGAGAAGAGAGAGAGAGTCTCCTGGGGTTTCTAGTAGGGCTAGAGGGTGAGAGAGAGAGAGAGAAGAGAGAGAGAGTCTACTGGGGTTTCTAGTAGGGCTAGAGGGTGAGAGAGAGAGAGAGAAGAGAGAGAGAGTCTACTGGGGTTTCTAGTAGGGGTAGAGGGTGAGAGAGAGAGAGAAGAGAGAGAGAGTCTCCTGGGGTTTCTAGTAGGGCTAGAGGGTGAGAGTGAGAAGAGAGAGAGAAGAGTCTACTGGGGTTTCTAGTAGGGGAAGAGGGTGAGAGAGAGAGAGAGAGTCTCCTGGGGTTTCTAGTAGGGCTAGAGGGTGAGAGAGAGAAGAGAGAGAGAATAGAGAGAGAGGAGAGAGAGTCTCCTGGGGTTTCTAGTGGGGGAAGAGGGTGAGAGAGAGAGAGAGAGTCTCCTGGGGTTTCTAGTAGGGCTAGAGGGTGAGAGAGAGAGAGAGAGAGAGAGAAGAGTCTACTGGGGTTTCTAGTAGGGGTAGAGGGTGAGAGTGAGAGAGAGAGAGAGAGTCTACTGGGGTTTCTAGTAGGGGTAGAGGGTGAGAGAGAGAAGAGAGAGAGAATAGAGAGAGAGGAGAGAGAGTCTCCTGGGGTTTCTAGTAGGGCTAGAGGGTGAGAGAGAGAGAGAGAGAGAGAAGAGTCTACTGGGGTTTCTAGTAGGGCTAGAGGGTGAGAGAGAGAGAGAGAGAGAGAGAAGTGTCTACTGGGGTTTCTAGTAGGGGTAGAGGGTGAGAGAGAGAGAGAGAGAGTCTCCTGGGGTTTCTAGTAGGGCTAGAGGGTGAGAGAGAGAGAGAGAGAGAGAGAGAAGTGTCTACTGGGGTTTCTAGTAGGGCTAGAGGGTGAGAGTGAGAGAGAGAGAGAATAGAGAGAGAGGAGAGAGAGTCTCCTGGGGTTTCTAGTAGGGCTAGAGGGTGAGAGAGAGAGAGAGAGAGAGAAGAGTCTACTGGGGTTTCTAGTAGGGGTAGAGGGTGAGAGTGAGAGAGAGAGAGAGAGAGTCTACTGGGGTTTCTAGTAGGGCTAGAGGGTGAGAGAGAGAAGAGAGAGAGAATAGAGAGAGAGGAGAGAGAGTCTCCTGGGGTTTCTAGTAGGGCTAGAGGGTGAGAGAGAGAGAGAGAGAGAGAGAGAGAGAGAGAGAGAGAGTCTACTGGGGTTTCTAGTAGGGGTAGAGGGTGAGAGAGAGAGAGAGAGAGAGAGAAGTGTCTACTGGGGTTTCTAGTAGGGCTAGAGGGTGAGAGTGAGAGAGAGAGAGAATAGAGAGAGAGGAGAGAGAGTCTCCTGGGGTTTCTAGTAGGGCTAGAGGGTGAGAGAGAGAGAGAGAGAGAGTCTACTGGGGTTTCTAGTAGGGCTAGAGGGTGAGAGTGAGAGAGAGAGAGAGAGAATAGAGAGAGAGGAGAGAGAGTCTACTGGGGTTTCTAGTAGGGGTAGAGGGTGAGAGAGAGAGAAGAGAGAGAGAGTCTCCTGGGGTTTCTAGTAGGGGAAGAGGGTGAGAGAGAGGAGAGAGAGAGGAGAGAGAGAGGAGAGAGAGAGAGAGGGGAGAGAGAGTCTCCTGGGGTTTCTAGTAGGGCTAGAGGGTGAGAGTGAGAAGAGAGAGAGAGGAGAGAGAGAGGAGAGAGAGTGAGAGAGAGAGAGAGAGTCTCCTGGGGTTTCTAGTAGGGCTAGAGGGTGAGAGAGAGAGAGAGAGAGAGAAGAGTCTACTGGGGTTTCTAGTAGGGCTAGAGGGTGAGAGTGAGAAGAGAGAGAGAAGAGTCTACTGGGGTTTCTAGTAGGGGAGAGAGAGAGAGAGAGAGAGAGAGAGAGAAGAGTCTACTGGGGTTTCTAGTAGGGCTAGAGGGTGAGAGAGAGAAGAGAGAGAGAAGAGTCTACTGGGGTTTCTAGTAGGGGAGAGAGAGAGAGAGAGAGAGAGAGAGAGAGAGAGAGAGAGAGAGAGAGAGAGAGAGAGAGAGAGAAGAGTCTACTGGGGTTTCTAGTAGGGGTAGAGGGTGAGAGAGAGAAGAGAGAGAGAGTCTCCTGGGGTTTCTAGTAGGGGAGAGAGAGAGAGAGAGAGAGAGAGAGAGAGAGAGAGAGAGAGAGAGAGAGCGAGAGAGAGAAGAGTCTACTGGGGTTTCTAGTAGGGGTAGAGGGTGAGAGAGAGAAGAGAGAGAGAGTCTCCTGGGGTTTCTAGTAGGGGTAGAGGGTGAGAGAGAGAAGAGAGAGAGAGAGAGAGAGTCTCCTGGGGTTTCTAGTAGGGGTAGAGGGTGAGAGAGAGAGAGAGAGAGAGTCTCCTGGGGTTTCTAGTGGGGGAGAGAGAGAGAGAGAGAGAGAGAGAAAAGAGAGTCTACTGGGGTTTCTAGTAGGGCTAGAGGGTGAGAGAGAGAAGAGAGTGAGGCGAGAGAGAGTCTCCTTGAGTTTCTAGTAGGGGTAGAGGGTGAGAGAGAGAAGAGAGAGAGGCGAGAGAGAGTCTCCTTGGGTTTCCAGTAGGAGTAGAGGGCACACATTTACAAAGGGTTAGGGCACGCTACGTGGGGGTTAGGCAATTCAGTATAGGTGCAAGGCACAGAGAGAGCCCAGATAAGCTCTATTCTAAAAGGACATTCAACAAGATGATTATTATAGAGGATGAGGATCTGGAGACTGTCAGCTTGGCTTAGATCATCAGCCTTTTGACGGTTACAAAAGTTAGGGTCTTCAGGCTGAATCATTATGTTAGAACCATACATATAACTGACTATTTCTTTCAAATCTCCCGTTGACATCAATGTCTTACTTGCACTAAAGCACAGATCTCAAATTAGTATTCGGCTCTTTGGGTGTTTGGTGGTCATGTTGCTCATTTCTGGATGTGATATAATCCCATTGTTTTGATCCTTTAAGATCCCATGAGGAGTCATTGGATGCGTCACAAATGGCATCCTATTGCCTATATAGTGTTCTAGCAGTGGTCAAAAGTAGTGCACTATATAGGCAATATGACATGAATCCCACATCCATCTTTCAGGAAGCCATATATCTTGTGTGACCATGTAATCTCCATGCCTTGTTTATTCCCCAGTACTCACCAGGTCATCCATACCTAGGCCTCTGCTGTGTTGTATAACCCATCATGCCACTGGTGGGTTATACATGTTTAGTCATGCGTTTTGGGGTCAGTAACATGAAACTGTGACAGAGATCAAAGCTTATCCGTCTGCCAAACGTCTACGGCACAAACCAGAAGCAGATGTGATTGTCCCAGAATTCTGATTCTATAATCAACAAATCAGAACTTCTGAGGATTTGAGCTGGTTTTCTTGAATGTAGCAAAATGAGTACCCAGTTATGTATCTACTGGTATATGTATCCTACCTACTCTGAGTTTACATAACATCAAGGACACCTTCCTAATGTTGAGTTGCACCCCCCCTCTCCTTTTGCTCTCAGAACAGCCTTCGTCGGGGCATGGACTCTACAAGGTGTTGAAAGCGTTCCACAGGGATGCTGGCCCATGTTGACTCCAATGCTTCCCACAGTTGTGTGAAGTTGGCTGGATGTCCTTTGGGTGGTGGACCATTCTTGAGACACACAGGAAACGGTTGAGCGTGAAAAACCCAGCAGCGTTGCAGTTCTTCACACAAACCGGTGTGCCTGGCACCTACTACCATACCCTGTTCAAAGGCCTTAAATATTTTGTCTTGTCCATTCTCTCCTCTGAATGGCACACATACACAATCCATGTCTCAATTGTCTCAACGGGCCAGATTCCGTTTATTAATTTATACTAGCCCTTTGAAAAATTCTGATCATTAATAGATGATCATGAAAAAAAATCCCAGTCAAAATCCGATGTTCAGTGCCAAAATGACAAGCACTATGGTGGTTGTCTATAGCAGTGGTTCCCAAACTGGCTGGATGTCCTTTGGGTGGTGGATCAATCTTGATACACACAGGAAACGGTTGAGCGTCTATAGCAGTGGTTCCCAAACTGTAGCAGTGGTCCCCTCCCTCCCCCCCAAAATAATAATACAAAATATATACAGTACCAGTCAAAAGTTTGGACACGCCTACTTCAAGGGTTTCTTTATTTTTACTATTTTCTACATTGTTGAATATTACTGAAGACATCAAAACTATGAAATAACACATATGGAATCATGTAGTAACCAAAACATTTTAGATTCTTCAAAGTAGACCCCCTTTGCCTTGATGACAGCTCTGCACACTCTTGGCATTCTCTCAACCAGCTTCATGCGGAATGTTTTTCCAACAGTCATGAAGGAGTTCCCACATATGCTTAGCACTTGTTGGCCGATTTTTCTTCACTCTGCGGTCCAAGTCATCCCAAGCCATCTCAGTTGGGTTGAGGTTTGGTGATTGTGGAGGCCAGGTCATATGATGCAACACTTCATCAGTCTCCTTCTTGGTAAAATAGCCCTTACTCAGTGTTTTGGGTCATCGTCCTGATAAAAAAAAAATGATAGTCCCTCTAAGCGCAAACCAGTTGGGATGGCCTATCGCTGTAGAATTCTGTGGTAGCCATTCTGGTTAAGTGTGCCTTGAATTCTAAATAAATCATTGACAGTGTCACCAGCAAAGCACCCCCACACCATCACACCTCCTCCTCCATGCTTCACGGTGGGAACCACACATGATGAGATCATCTGTTCATCTACTCTGCGTCTCACAAAGACACGGCGGTTGTAACCAAAAAATTCACATTTGGACATATTTCCACCAGTCTAATGCCCATTGCTTGTGTTTCTTGGCAAAACCAAGCCTCTTATTGGTGTCCTTTAGTAGTGTTTTTTCTTTGCAGCATTTCAACTATGAAGGCCTGATTCAAGTCTCCTCTGAAGAGTTGATGTTGAGATGTGTCTGTTACTTGAACTCTGGGTCTTCCTTTCCTGTGCCGGTCCTCATGAGAGCCAGTTTCATCATAGCGCTTGATGGTTTTTGCGACTGTGTGATATACACATATATCACACAGATATACGCATGTTCCCCAATGCTGGAAGGGGGGCCTGAGTGAAACACTTTGGGAGCCCCTGCTCTATGTGGCATGTTGATTCCTTATTGTTCATATGAATATTTTGACCCCATTCCTGAAAGCTCTGACTCTCTGGAACAGATACATGTCTCTGTTCCCCTCTCTGATGCTCACAACGACTCATTAGAAAAGAATGTGACACCTAATGACTGAGGGAAATGAATTCCAAGCATACTTATTTCAGACTGGAATTTGGAATGACCTGATTTGACATATCTTTGTCATTTATTGAGATGCATAGTTTCAGATCATTTTTAAATCACCTACTTACTTTTAAAAGCTTCATAAAACAAAATGATGATGAGCGAGAGTTGCACCTCGACTCCACCTCCACTTCTTTCCTGATTACGTTGAGCAACATTTCCTTTGAAGAAAAGCTCTTTATTGGTGGTTGTGTGTTGCTTTTTATACAGTTGTTTCAAATAATAATCACATGTAGAAAATGTCCGGCACCCCTGCGAACAACCTTTTAAAAAAAATATATATATATATATTTTTTTTACATCTGGCCCCCATAAGAATAAAGCTGAATAGCCCTATGGGCCCTGTTCAAAAGCACTATAAAAGGAATAGGGTGCCATTTGGGATGCCGACACATCGGCTGGTCCGGTGTTGACTGCTACATCAGCCTGTCATTGGCCTGTCCATACCCAGGCCTCACAGAGAGCCACTAACAACACACTAGGGACAGCAGCCCGGTGAACCCATGTAGAGGGAGAAAAACTGTCCTTAGATGGTTCTAGAGTTTTCTTGGAGAGTTTCGTTGACGATTGGGAGACACAATGTCCAGCGTTTTCATTGGGAGACTCATGCTACAACGTCTATTAAAACCTTTGGGGGCAGAGGACCTGGATGGGGAGTTTTTTCTACATTTCCTAGTTTGTCGTCAGTTTGTTAATTGCCTGCTATTCGGAAGTCTGGTTCAATCATAGCTTGTTATTCATTCTTCAAACCATGAGGGCTTTGATAAGCATTCCACAGACAGTGGGGTGATGTGTTTACATTGAAGAAGGCTGTGTATTTGTTGATGGGGAGACTTGGGTTGTCTGAGCCAGTGAATGAATGGATGGATGAACATATGGATGGATGGATGGATGGATGGATGGATGGATGGATGGATGGATGGATGGATGGATGGATGGATGGATAGATAGATGAATGGATCAATGAATGGATGAATATATGGATGAATGGATGGATGGATCAATGAATGGATTAATACATGGATGGATGGATCAATGAATATCCTTTCAGTCCTCTTCCCCTGAGATGATGCTTCTTGTTTATGTGAACGGAATTCCTCTTGGCCCTGTGTGAGTGTGTGTGTGTGTGTGTGTGTTTTATTGTTACAGCTAGCATGTTAGTGCTCAGCTGGCCTGGAGCTGTTCACAGCCCAGAGAGAGAAGAGACAGAGAAGAGAAAGCTGTGTTGTTATTGGGTGTGGGTGTGAGCCAATGAAAGACTGCCTTTGTGGGTGTGAGCCAATGAAAGACTGGGTAAGAATAGTTGTACTGTCTGAAGGGAGGGTAACCTCTTTTATTTAACAGATGGAGAACGCAAGGTTTTGCCACTAAGGACTCCCTTAAACCTTGGCCAGTAATTGGACGCACACACACACACACACACACACACACACACACACACACACACACACACACACACACACACACACACACACACACACACACACACACACACACACACACACATACACACACACACACACACACACACACACACACACACACACACACACACACACACACACACACACACACACACACACACACACACACACACACACACACAGAGAGAGGCCTCATCCCACAGTGTCTGCATGTGGAGGGTTGGACAGATGGACAACAGGGAGGCTGAGGTTTCAGATTACTGGGATGTTTTTGCCTGAGCGTCTTCTAGACCCAGACACCGAGACAGGGGAGGCAGGCTGGGTGAGACAGCGATAGATCATCAGGACCTGTTGTCATAAAAAGTCTCAGAGTAGGGTTGCTGATCTAGGATCAGAGAGTGCAAAACAGAGACATGCAAATTACAAAATGGAAAAGGAAAACCCCGTCTCTATTTCCTCAAACTCCCCTGTCTGTCTCTCACCATGACTAGTTGAAGTAACGCTCGGCTACAGGACCTGATCAGCTGGTAAACTAGGCTAGTTGGTCTGACTTCACTCTCTGTCTGCCCATGTGTGTTTGTGTTTGCGTGTCTGTATGTGATGTGTGTGCATCGCTGGAGACCATCCCAGAGGAACTCCTTTATTTAAGCCAAACAACATTTGGTTTTCAATTATTTTATAATAGATCCATATGAGAGCCTTAATAATCATAATATTCTATTACTTCAATATTGTTTTAATATTGCTTCATGCATTTTCCCAGAGCTGTCAAACTCGGGAAACTGCATCTCTTATCATCTGTATCACAGTGGGAGTGGAGGGAGCAATATAAATATATTGAAATTGATTTGTATCATTGTGAAACCCATTAAATCCAAACACGACTCTCCAGATGGAAACTATATGAATATCACAATTTGTTTGAATATCGCAGATTTCTCATTCTCTATCTCAGGAGGGCTCTATAATAACAGGAGGGGTCTATAATATCAGGAGGGGTCTATAATAACAGGAGGGGTCTATAATATCAGGAGGGGTCTATAATATCAAGAGGGGTCTATAATATCAGGAGGGGTCTATAATATCGGGAGGGGTCTATAATATCAGGAGGGGTCTATAATAACAGGAGGGCTCTATAATATCAGGAGGGGTCTATAATAACAGGAGGGGTCTATAATATCGGGAGGGGTCTATAATATCAGGAGGGGTCTATAATATCAGGAGGGGTCTATAATATCAAGAGGGGTCTATAATATCAGGAGGGGTCTATAATATCGGGAGGGGTCTATAATATCAGGAGGGGTCTATAATATCAGGAGGGTTCTATAATATCAGGAGGGGTCTATAATATCAGGAGGGCTCTATAATAACAGGAGGGGTCTATAATATCGGGAGGGGTCTATAATATCAGGAGGGGTCTATAATATCGGGAGGGTTCTATAATAACAGGAGGGGTCTATAATATCGGGAGGGGTCTATAATATCAGGAGGGGTCTATAATATCGGGAGGGGTCTATAATATCAGGAGGGGTCTATAATATCAGGAGGGCTCTATAATATCAGGAGGGCTCTATAATATCAGGAGGGGTCTATAATAACAGGAGGGGTCTATAATATCGGGAGGGTTCTATAATAACAGGAGGGCTCTATAATATCAGGAGGGGTCTATAATAACAGGAGGGGTCTATAATAACAGGAGGGGTCTATAATAACAGGAGGGCTCTATAATATCAGGAGGGCTCTATAATATCAGGAGGGGTCTATAATAACAGGAGGGGTCTATAATATCGGGAGGGTTCTATAATAACAGGAGGGCTCTATAATATCAGGAGGGCTCTATAATAACAGGAGGGGTCTATAATATCAGGAGGGCTCTATAATATCAGGAGGGCTCTATAATATCAGGAGGGGTCTATAATAACAGGAGGGGTCTATAATATCGGGAGGGTTCTATAATATCAGGAGGGGTCTATAATATCAGGAGGGGTCTATAATATCAGGAGGGGTCTATAATATCAGGAGGGGTCTATAATATCAGGAGGGCTCTATAATAACAGGAGGGGTCTATAATATCAGGAGGGCTCTATAATATCAGGAGGGCTCTATAATATCAGGAGGGGTCTATAATAACAGGAGGGGTCTATAATATCGGGAGGGTTCTATAATAACAGGAGGGCTCTATAATATCAGGAGGGCTCTATAATAACAGGAGGGGTCTATAATATCAGGAGGGCTCTATAATATCAGGAGGGCTCTATAATATCAGGAGGGGTCTATAATAACAGGAGGGGTCTATAATATCGGGAGGGTTCTATAATATCAGGAGGGGTCTATAATATCAGGAGGGGTCTATAATATCAGGAGGGGTCTATAATATTAGGAGGGGTCTATAATATCAGGAGGGCTCTATAATATCAGGAGGGCTCTATAATATCAGGAGGGCTCTATAATATCAGGAGGGGTCTATAATAACGGGAGGGGTCTATAATATCAGGAGGGGTCTATAATATCAGGAGGGGTCTATAATAACGGGAGGGGTCTATAATATCAGGAGGGGTCTATAATATCAGGAGGGGTCTATAATATCAGGAGGGGTCTATAATATCAGGAGGGGTCTATAATATCAGGAGGGCTCTATAATAACAGGAGGGGTCTATAATATCAGGAGGGCTCTATAATAACAGGAGGGATCTATAATAACAGGAGGGGTCTATAATAACAGGAGGGGTCTATAATATCAGGAGGGGTCTATAATATCAGTAGGGGTCTATAATATCAGGAGGGGTCTATAATAACAGGAGGGCTCTATAATAACAGGAGGGGTCTATAATATCGGAGGGCTCTATAATATCAGGAGGGCTCTATAATACCGGGAGGGCTCTATAATAATGGCTCATTTAGCAATGTTTGCCAATGGTAGGTTGGACTATTTCGACTTTGTTGTAAGACTGTTCTAGTTCATGGAAGGAAATATTGCTTTGTTGATCTTGAGAGCCACATTAAAACTCAGATTTCACAGCAAAGTCAAAATACAAAAAACAGACGCTGGTTTAGTGCTAGCCTGGTTCCAGATCTGTATATGTTTTTAGCTCAACTCGTTAGACTATTATTGTGATGTCCTAAGAGTTGGCGGAAGCACACTGAGATCTGGGACCAGGCTAGCCATACACAGGTAGGTACCCAGTGGTTCTGGTTTATTGACAGAGAGGTAGGAGAAATTCTCACGGTCAGGGATTCCATCACATCAACTGTGTGTGTTAGGATCCACCACATTCCTCTGCAGACAATTGAGGAAGTTGGATATTACTGGGTATCACTGTGTGAAAGGGACACACCCAGGAAACAAAACCGCAACATTGTGACAACGTGGGCTCTTCCCAATAGGACTTCTTAGTCTGGCTGTCAGATTACAACAGGAATTAGTTTGTATTCCCAAATCCCCAAGCATTCCGTTGCATGAACACACCTGTAGGGTTTGAGACAACAAGGAAATAGTTAACTTTACTAGAGCAGTCTCAGCAGAGGCCCTATCGGAAATATGAAATCAGCGTTAGGTAAATAAATAGACACGTGTGTGTGTGTGTATGTGTGTGTGCGTGTGTGTGCACCCTACAGAACTTTCTGTGTCTGCTCTGTGCTCTCCAGCAGTAGAATGTGGGCTGTTCTGATTGAATTAATGAGCTAGCTAGTCATGTGGAGGCATAGAGTTTCATGGGGTATGTTTTGTATCCAGCCTCTATCTCTCTTCTATCCTGCCTCTATCTCTCCTCTATCTCTCCTTTCTCCCCCCTCTATCTCTTCTCTATCTCTTCTCTCTCTCCCCATCCCTGACCATGTGGAGAGAGTGACCTCATTGGATGGAAAATGAGGTCAAAGGGGAGCGGGAGGCTGGGATTGGCTGGTCTCTCATGGTGATAGTTGTGGAAATGCCATAGCAACAGACAAATTTCCTCCGGTCGATTGATCCCAGGAGACTGGTAGAACGAGAGAGAGACAGAGAGAGAGAGAGAGATGGCTTTGAGGGAATGTTGGTAGAGAGAGGGGGAGGGAGGTAGGGAGGGAGAAAAAGACAGAGAGTGGGAGAGATGAGTGAGAAGGGAACAAAAAGGGTTAGGTTGAGTGAGAGGTCCATGTGTGTATGTGTGAGTTTGTATGCATGGTTTCTGCTTTATATTATAGAAGGTGTGGCTGGCTTATCTTCTAACCCCAGAGGGTGTGGCATATTCAGACGTGTGGTTTCACAGAGCATGTCGTTCTCCTTAAAACACTGCAACACTGCAGCCAGACAGAGCGAGAGTGGAGACAAAGGTCAGGGCAGTGCAGGAGAAACCTGTTATGTAAGCATGTGGATAGATGAGTAACCTCCTCGGGCCAACGAGTTGAATAACCTCACCATGCAGTCACCAGTCACCAGTCACCAGTCACCAGTCACCAGTCACCAGTCACCAGTCACCAGGGCCAAATCCTCCATTTAGATGTGACAGACTGTCTGTTAAGGGGTTTATTTATAGATGTGTTTTATGTCATTCTGATGCACATCAGATGCCAAGCTTTCCACTAGTGGCTAACGGATGACAGTGTTTTCAGTAAGCACTAACACTTTATGACTAGACTTTGTCTGTCTGTCATTGTCTGTCTGATAATAGAAGGGGGAAGAGAGAGAGAGAAAGAGAAAGAATGAGAGAGAGAGAGAAAATTCTTCACAGACCAGGTATAGCAGAGCCTAATCTACAGCAGAGATAAACAACCTTTTAGGGTCAATCCCTCTACACATTTTTCAGCACCATGGTTTTAAACCCCCCTGGATGGAGCAGACATGTGTTTAGTGTGAACTATGAAGGAAGCCAATAACAACAATAAACCTGAGTGGTTTCTTCTCCTGAGTGTGTAGTTGTCCTCTTGGTTTAATCTGACCAATCTCTTAATCCCACCAGCTCTGCCGCTCTGTCTTCAACTCTGTCAGTCTCATGGACGGAAAGGCTGTGTGTGGCATTAGAATAGAAATGTAGAAATGCTTGTATTCAAATGTTTTGTGAGCCCCTTACTTGTGTCTGCCTGGACCACCTGTCCGACTCTATTGCTTTGCAGACAGAAGGGTTTGGGGCACTTCAAAGCCCCAGCATGGAGAATGGGTGAATAGGAGCATCACTTCACATCACCCTACTACAGCACTACAGGACCCTGTCATGACTGTCTTGACCAGGTCAGGTTACAGGAGACCACAGCCCTACAGATTATCTCTCAACCCCAACAGAGGAGGAGAGATCTAGGGGTCTGAAGATGTGGGGGTTTTATGACCCCACACGCCCCTGGTAAATCTCAGGCCACAGACAAATTCTTTTGTCCTGTTACTATGGAGAACCAGCCTCAGAACATTAAACATGAAATAAAGGGACTTTGGAACAATGGTTTCCATCAGCCACAATGGTGGTCATGACGATAGATGGAATATGAAAATGTATGTCATTTTTTAGTTGTTATTAAAGGTTAATAGATGACGTTATTACGAAAACAATGTAACGTGAAGAGTTTTCCTAGTATATGTTGGATGTTTATACATTGTACGTTGTGTGGATAATGTCCAAATCAAAGGGAATGTTTTGGTAAAGATGAAATGTTAAGTTAGTTGTCTAAAATTGGATTTGAGTGAAATCTAGGCCTTGCCCTCATTAACTTGGTACGCCCAGAGAATTGCCCTAAAGGCGGTTACGCCCACTTCTGACCCAAGGGTATAAAACCTGTGAGTAAAGAATTCACAGAGAAGACTACGTGACCCAAGCTGCAGCCAAGGTCTAAAAAGTCAATGAACCCAGAACGCAACACAAGTTTGAAGACAAAGAAATCCTTTTCTACCCAAGCTACGGATGAGTAGCTGTGTCTAAGTGGGTGAATTCAAGCCGGACCCCCTTAGCATCTAATCCCAGCGAATCGTGGTATCTAAAAGGTTACGTTCCTATGCTGTGAGCTCTGAGCTACAGAGCTGTCTGTCCTCAGAAGAGCCCTTCCATAGCAAGGGTGAGGGAACAGACTCCTAAGCCAAAAGGACACTGACATCAAAAGGACGATCAGAGAGGTGCGCAGGAGAAGTGTGTCATCGAGCAGCTGAACGGTCCCCTGAACAGTCCAAGCAGAGAATCCTTGGAGGTCTACCCCACGCAATTACATCATTATATTCTGACCCATAAGAGCAGCAGTTTGGGGCAAGGCAAGGCTAGGGTTAGAATAGCATAGCTGACAAATTCACCCAAATGTATATTTCTCTTGTATACTTTCTTTTTCCTCTCTCTTTGAAATCCCCATTGTGGGTAACACGCGCCATAGTGTGTTGGCCCATTATACTCAGTTCTAATCAATAGCCTATAATGTGTTTTGTCTATGTGTATCTTTTGTCATCATTTTAGCTTTTTAGTAAATAAATATTCAACTAAGATTGGTGTGGTACGAACTAATTGGTGAGGCCTGGGTCCGTGCAGATTCACGGGCTATACGACGTTCAGAACGAGATTGGTAGAGGTAACTGTTTTTTTGTGAAATCGATATTCTGATATTCTTTGAGTTAATTTGGGAAATAGAAACTCAATAAAAACTATTTTCTCTGCATTTCTCAAGTTTCAAGTTTTATAGAGGCTTTACCTCTCTGCATTTCTCAAGTTTCAAGTTTTATAGAGGCTTTACCTCTCTGCATTTCTCAAGTTTCAAGTTTTATAGAGGCTTTACCTCTCTGCATTTCTCAAGTTTCAAGTTTTATAGAGGCTTTACCTCTCTGCATTTATCAAGTTTAAAGTTGTATTGTCACATGCACAGGATACAGCAGGTGTTAAACAGTACAGTGAAATGCTTAACTTGCACAACAGAGGTAGTAATATAGATAAGAAATACAACTTTTTTTTTTAAATGAACATCATATACAGGTCTAATATACAGGTCTGATATACAGGTCTAATATACAGGTCTGATTTACAGGTCTGATATACAGGTCTGATATACAGGTCTAATATACAGGTCTGATTTACAGGTCTGATTTACAGGTCTGATATACAGGTCTGATATACAGGTCTAATATACAGGTCTGATATACAGGTCTGATTTACAGGTCTGATATACAGGTCTAATATACAGGTCTGATATACAGGTCTGATTTACAGGTCTGATATACAGGTCTGATATACAGGTCTGATATACAGGTCTGATTTACAGGTCTGATATACAGGTCTGATATACAGGTCTAATATACAGGTCTGATTTACAGGTCTGATATACAGGTCTGATATACAGGTCTAATATACAGGTCTGATTTACAGGTCTGATATACAGGTCTAATATACAGGTCTGATTTACAGGTCTGATATACAGGTCTGATATACAGGTCTAATATACAGGTCTGATTTACAGGTCTGATATACAGGTCTAATATACAGGTCTGATTTACAGGTCTGATATACAGGTCTGATATACAGGTCTAATATACAGGTCTGATTTACAGGTCTGATATACAGGTCTGATATACAGGTCTAATATACAGGTCTGATTTACAGGTCTGATTTACAGGTCTGATATACAGGTCTGATATACAGGTCTGATATACAGGTCTGATTTACAGGTCTGATTTACAGGTCTGATTTACAGGTCTGATATACAGGTCTGATTTACAGGTCTGATATACAGGTCTGATTTACAGGTCTGATATACAGGTCTGATATACAGGTCTGATATACAGGTCTGATATACAGGTCTGATTTACAGGTCTGATATACAGGTCTGATTTACAGGTCTGATATACAGGTCTGATATACAGGTCTGATATACAGGTCTGATTTACAGGTCTGATTTACAGGTCTGATTTACAGGTCTGATTTACAGGTCTGATATACAGGTCTAATATACAGGTCTGATTTACAGGTCTGATATACAGGTCTGATAATATAATAATAATAATAATATATCCCATTTAGCAGACGCTTTTGTCCAAAGCGACTTACAAGTCGGCTGGGGCCACTACTGCATATGGGTGGCCCCAGTGGGAATCGAACCCACGACGCTTGACGTTGCAAGCGCCATGCTCTACCGACTGAGCCACACAGGACATACAGGTCAATGCAGTGCCAGTACCATTATGCCAGTGTGCACGAGTGCTGGAGTGATTGAGGAAGTATTGTACATGTAAACGGGTAAAAGTGGCTTGTGGCTGATCAATACTAATAATCCTAATAAACAATGTAGCAGCAACGAATGGTAATATGAATCAGTATAATCAATCATTTACGGCAGGAGCGTATGTGGTGCGTGCATGATAATGAGTGAGTGTATTTGTGAGGTGTCAGCGGTGAGTGTGGCTGAATGGTAGAGACCTGAGGATGGACAGAGAGTCCATGCAGGTAGTAGTAGATGCCATTTAGCAGACACTTTTATCCAAAGCTACATACAGTCATGCGTGCGTACATTTTACATATGGGTGGGCCAGGGAATCAAACCCACTACCCTGGAATTACAAGCACCATGCTCTACCAACTGAGCTACAAAGGACCATGTAGTCAGTGCAGATAGTCTCTGGGAGAGAGGGAGGGCAGAAGTAGTTAGCAATTCAGTAGCCTTATGATATTCAACAGCCTTATGCTATTCAACAGCCTTATGCTATTCAACAGCTTTATGCTATTCAACAGCCTTATGCTATTCAACAGCCTTATGCTATTCAACAGCCTAATGCTATTCAACAGCCTTATGCTATTCAACAGCCTTATGCTATTCAACAGCCTTATGCTATACAACAGCCTTATGCTATTCAACAGCCGTATGCTATTCAACAGCCTTATGCTATTCAACAGCCTTATGCTATTCAACAGCCTTATGCTATTCAACAGCCTTATGCTATTCAACAGCCTTATGCTATACAACAGCTTTATGCTATTCAACAGCCTTATGCTATACAACAGCCTTATGTTATTCAACAGCCTTATGCTATCCAACAGCCTAATGCTATTCAACAGCCTTATGCTATACAACAGCTTTATGCTATTCAACAGCCTTATGCTATACAACAGCCTTATGTTATTCAACAGCCTTATGCTATCCAACAGCCTAATGCTATTCAACAGCCTTATGCTATTCAACAGCCTTATGCTATTCAACAGCCTTATGCTATTCAACAGCCTTATGCTATACAACAGCCTTATGCTATTCAACAGCCTTATGCTATACAACAGCCTTATGCTATTCAACAGCCTTATGCTATACAACAGCCTTATGCTATTCAACAGCCTTATGCTATTCAACAGCCTTATGCTATCCAACAGCCTTATGCTATTCAACAGCTTTATGCTATTCAACAGCCTTATGCTATTCAACAGCTTTATGCTATTCAACAGCCTAATGCTATTCAACAGCTTTATGCTATTCGACAGCCTAATGCTATTCACCAGCCTAATGCTATTCAACAGCCTTATGCTATTCAACAGCCTAATGCTATTCAACAGCCTAATGCTATTCAACAGCCTTATGCTATTCAACAGCCTTAAGCTATTCAACAGCCTTATGCTATTCAACAGCCTTATGCTATTCAACAGCCTAATGCTATTCAACAGCCTAATGCTATTCAACAGCTTTATGCTATTCAACAGCCTAATGCTATTCAACAGCTTTATGCTATTCAACAGCCTAATGCTATTCAACAGCCTTATGCTATTCAACAGCCTAATGCTATTCAACAGCCTTAAGCTATTCAACAGCCTTATGCTATTCAACAGCCTTATGCTATCCAACAGCCTAATGCTATTCAACAGCCTTATGCTATACAACAGCTTTATGCTATTCAACAGCCTTATGCTATACAACAGCCTTATGTTATTCAACAGCCTTATGCTATCCAACAGCCTAATGCTATTCAACAGCCTTATGCTATTCAACAGCCTTATGCTATTCAACAGCCTTATGCTATTCAACAGCCTTATGCTATACAACAGCCTTATGCTATTCAACAGCCTTATGCTATACAACAGCCTTATGCTATTCAACAGCCTTATGCTATACAACAGCCTTATGCTATTCAACAGCCTTATGCTATTCAACAGCCTTATGCTATCCAACAGCCTTATGCTATTCAACAGCTTTATGCTATTCAACAGCCTTATGCTATTCAACAGCTTTATGCTATTCAACAGCCTAATGCTATTCAACAGCTTTATGCTATTCGACAGCCTAATGCTATTCACCAGCCTAATGCTATTCAACAGCCTTATGCTATTCAACAGCCTAATGCTATTCAACAGCCTAATGCTATTCAACAGCCTTATGCTATTCAACAGCCTTAAGCTATTCAACAGCCTTATGCTATTCAACAGCCTTATGCTATTCAACAGCCTAATGCTATTCAACAGCCTAATGCTATTCAACAGCTTTATGCTATTCAACAGCCTAATGCTATTCAACAGCTTTATGCTATTCAACAGCCTAATGCTATTCAACAGCCTTATGCTATTCAACAGCCTTATGCTATACAACAGCCTTATGCTATTCAACAGCCTAATGCTATTCAACAGCCGTATGCTATTCAACAGCCGTATGCTATTCAACAGCCTAATGCTATTCAACAGCCTTAAGCTATTCAACAGCCTTATGCTATTCAACAGCCTTATGCTATTCAACAGCCTTATGCTATTCAACAGCCTTATGCTATTCAACAGCCTTATGCTATACAACAGCCATATGCTATTCAACAGCCTTATGCTATTCAACAGCCTTATGCTATTCAACAGCCTTATGCTATACAACAGCCTTATGCTATTCAACAGCCTAATGCTATTCAACAGCCTTAAGCTATTCAACAGCCTTATGCTATTCAACAGCCTTATGCTATTCAACAGCCTAATGCTATTCAACAGCTTTATGCTATTCAACAGCCTTATGCTATTCAACAGCCTTATGCTATTCAACAGCCTAATGCTATTCAACAGCCTAATGCTATTCAACAGCTTTATGCTATTCAACAGCCTAATGCTATTCAACAGCCTAATGCTATTCAACAGCTTTATGCTATTCAACAGCCTAATGCTATTCAACAGCTTTATGCTATTCAACAGCCTAATGCTATTCAACAGCCTTATGCTATTCAACAGCCTTATGCTATACAACAGCCTTATGCTATTCAACAGCCTAATGCTATTCAACAGCCGTATGCTATTCAACAGCCGTATGCTATTCAACAGCCTAATGCTATTCAACAGCCTTAAGCTATTCAACAGCCTTATGCTATTCAACAGCCTTATGCTATTCAACAGCCTTATGCTATTCAACAGCCTTATGCTATTCAACAGCCTTATGCTATACAACAGCCATATGCTATTCAACAGCCTTATGCTATTCAACAGCCTTATGCTATTCAACAGCCTTATGCTATACAACAGCCTTATGCTATTCAACAGCCTAATGCTATTCAAAAGCCGTATGCTATTCAACAGCCGTATGCTATTCAACAGCCTAATGCTATTCAACAGCCTTAAGCTATTCAACAGCCTTATGCTATTCAACAGCCTTATGCTATTCAACAGCCTAATGCTATTCAACAGCCTTATGCTATTCAACAGCCTAATGCTATTCAACAGCTTTATGCTATTCAACAGCCTAATGCTATTCAACAGCTTTATGCTATTCGACAGCCTAATGCTATTCACCAGCCTAATGCTATTCAACAGCCTTATGCTATTCAACAGCCTAATGCTACTCAACAGCCTAATGCTATTCAACAGCTTTATGCTATTCAACAGCCTAATGCTATTCAACAGCTTTATGCTATTCAACAGCCTAATGCTATTCAACAGCCTCATGCTATTCAACAGCCTTATGCTATACAACAGCCTTATGCTATTCAACAGCCTAATGCTATTCAACAGCCATATGCTATTCAACAGCCGTATGCTATTCAACAGCCTAATGCTATTCAACAGCCTTAAGCTATTCAACAGCCTTATGCTATTCAACAGCCTTATGCTATTCAACAGCCTAATGCTATTCAACAGCTTTATGCTATTCAACAGCCTTATGCTATTCAACAGCCTAATGCTATTCAACAGCTTTATGCTATTCAACAGCTTTATGCTATTCAACAGCCTTATGCTATTCAACAGCTTTATGCTATTCAACAGCCTAATGCTATTCAACAGCTTTATGCTATTCGACAGCCTAATGCTATTCAACAGCCTTATGCTATTCACCAGCCTTATGCTATTCAACACCCTTATGCTATTCAACAGCCTAATGCTATTCACCAGCCTTATGCTATTCAACAGCCTTATGCTATTCAACAGCCTTTTGCTATTCAACAGCCTTATGCTATTCAACAGCCTAATGCTATTCAACAGCCTAATGCTATTCAACAGCCTTATGCTATTCAACAGCCTAATGCTATTCAACAGCCTAATGCTATTCAACAGCCTAATGCTATTCAACAGCCTTATGCTATTCAACAGCCTAATGCTATTCAACAGCCTTATGCTATTCAACAGCCTAATGTTATTCACCAGCCTTATGCTATTCAACAGCCTTATGCTATTCAACAGCCTAATGCTATTCAACAGCCTTATGCTATTCAACAGCCTTATGCTATTCAACAGCCTTATGCTATTCAACAGCCTAATGCTATTCACCAGCCTTATCCTATTCAACAGCCTTATGCTATTCAACAGCCTTATGCTATACAACAGCCTTATGCTATTCAACAGCCTAATGCTATTCAACAGCCTCATGCTATTCAACAGCCTTATGCTATACAACAGCCTTATGCTATTCAACAGCCTAATGCTATTCAACAGCCATATGCTATTCAACAGCCGTATGCTATTCAACAGCCTAATGCTATTCAACAGCCTTAAGCTATTCAACAGCCTTATGCTATTCAACAGCCTTATGCTATTCAACAGCCTAATGCTATTCAACAGCTTTATGCTATTCAACAGCCTAATGCTATTCAACAGCCTTATGCTATTCAACAGCCTAATGCTATTCAACAGCCTTATGCTATTCAACAGCCTAATGTTATTCACCAGCCTTATGCTATTCAACAGCCTTATGCTATTCAACAGCCTAATGCTATTCAACACCCTTATGCTATTCAACAGCCTTATGCTATTCAACAGCCTTATGCTATTCAACACCCTTATGCTATTCAACAGCCTAATGCTATTCACCAGCCTTATCCTATTCAACAGCCTTATGCTATTCAACAGCCTTATGCTATACAACAGCCTTATGCTATTCAACAGCCTAATGCTATTCAAAAGCCGTATGCTATTCAACAGCCGTATGCTATTCAACAGCCTAATGCTATTCAACAGCCTTAAGCTATTCAACAGCTTTATGCTATTCAACAGCCTTATGCTATTCAACAGCTTTATGCTATTCAACAGCCTAATGCTATTCAACAGCTTTATGCTATTCGACAGCCTAATGCTATTCACCAGCCTAATGCTATTCAACACCCTTATGCTATTCAACAGCCTTATGCTATTCACCAGCCTTATGCTATTCAACAGCCTTATGCTATTCAACAGCCTAATGCTATTCAACAGCTTTATGCTATTCAACAGCCTAATGCTATTCAACAGCTTTATGCTATTCAACAGCCTAATGCTATTCAACAGCTTTATGCTATTCAACAGCCTTATGGCCTGGAGAAAGAAGCTCTTTCAAAGCCTGTTGGTCCACAACCCGATGTTCTGATGTTGAATCCTAAGTGACCTGGACGCCGAAGGAACTTGAAGCTCCCCCACCTCCTTGGTCTTGTCAGGACCCGGTTTCGAACCTGGGTCTCCGGAGTGAGAAACAGTCACTTAACCAACTGAGCCACGAATAGACAGCAGAACCCAGAAGATGAGGCAGACACAGCAGTACTTAAGACGGTGTATTTAATAAAGAAAAAATCCTAAAATACAAAAAATGGCAAATCCAAAAGGTGGTAGGAAAAACACAAAAAGACCTCAAAAGAAACTCACCAAAAAATAAACAAAAACAAAAAACAGAATACCACAAGAACTTCACCCGGAATCGACAAGAGCACACAGAACACTAGGGCAGGGTGCTAACATACAAACACAGAGCACAGCACTGAGGGAAACAAAGGGTTTAAATACAATCAGGGGAAACGAGACACAGGTGCAAATAATAATGGGGATCAAGGGAAAAACATAGGGACAAAAAGCACAATGGGGACATCTACTGACCAAAACCCGGAACAACCCTGGCCAAATCCTGACAGGTCTTGCTTACACCACACTGCCAGATCTCTTACCTCCCTCAAGGCAGTCTCATCGCTGTCGTGTCATCAGCAAACTTGATGATGGAGTTTCAGTCGTGCGTGGCCACGCAGTCGTTTGGTAAACAGGGGGTATAGGAGGGGGCCAAGCACACACCCCTGGGGGTTTCCGTATGGAGGGACATTGTGGCAGAGGTGTTGTTGCTTACCATCACTGCCTGGGGGCGGCCCATCAGAAAGTTGCAGCGGGAGGTGTTCAGTCCCAGGGTCCTGAGCTTGGTGACACGCTTGGAGGGGACTATGGTGTTGAAGGCTGAGCTGTAGTTGATTAACAGCATCCTCACATAGGCGTTCCTTTTGTCCAGGTGGGTGAGGGCAGTGTGGAGGGCAATTGAGATTGCGTGATCTGTGGATCTGTTGGAGCGGTATTCAAATTGGAGTGGGTCTGGGATAATGGAGTTGATATGTGTCGTGACCAGCCTTTCAAAGCACTTCATTTTATGGGTGGCAGGTAGCCTAATGGTTAAGAGTGTTGGGCCAGCAACCAAAAGGACGCTGGTTTGAGTCGCCGAGCTGACTAGGTGAAGAAATATGTGGATCTGGTCTTCAGCAAGGCACCCAATTTGCTCCAGCGTTTCTAGCAGTAATGGCGGATCCCTGGCTGTGACCCAACTCTCAGGGCGAGCGGGATATGCAAAAAAACAAATGTCCAATACACACACATGTATAATACACAGGGCAGTAGTCATTGTGGCAGGATGCCTTAAAGTTCTTGGGAACAGGATTGATGGTTGTCAGCTTGAAACCTGTGGGGATTACAGACTGGGACAATGAGAGGTTGAACATGTCTGTGAAGATGCCTGCCAGCTGGTCTGTACATTCTGGACACGCCCTGGAATACCCTATATCCCTGTGGCCTTATGAGTGTTGACATGTTTAAAAACCTTACTTGTAGAGTGAGGCCTCATGACTACCGCTGCAGCACTCATGTGAAATGAACAAACTATTAAATTCAAAACTACTAGAGCTAACTGTAGTTCATGCATTGTATACGCACAATCAATATCATATAGATTTCCTCTGTGTGCTTTAGAAATACCTTTGTTAATGGAGGAATGGCTGGATCTGTTTTCTTGAATAACTTCCCACGGAGCACACACTGGTTGAATCAACGTTGTTTCCACTTCATTTCAATTCAATTACATTGAACCAACGTGGAATATACAGTGCCTTCAGAAGGTTTTCATACCCCTTGACTTTTTTGTGTTACAGGTAGATTTCAGGGCACCTATACCAATAGGTGCCTTTCTTTGCGAGGCATTGGAAAACCTCCCTGGTCTTTGTGGTTGAATCTTTGTTTGAAATTCCCTGCTCGACTAGGGAACCTTACAGATAATTGTATGTGTGGGGTACAGAGATGAGGTAGTCATTATAAATCATGTTAAACACTATTATAGAACACAGAGTGAGGTCATGCAACTTATTATGTTGTTAAGCGCGTGTTTACTCCTGATTTTATTTAGGCTTGCCATAACAAAGGGGTTGAATTATTATTGACTCAAGACAGTTCAGCTTTTTTTTTTTTCTTCTTTTTTTTCCATTTGTAAAAATTCTAAAAACATAATTCCACTTCGACGTTATGGGGTATTGTATGTAGGCCTGTGACCAAAAATCTCAATTTAATCAATTTTAAATTCAGGCTGTAACACAACAAAATGTGGAAAAAGTCAAGGGGTGTGAAAACTTTCTGAAGGCACTGTACATTGAATTGACGTCTGTGCCCAGTGGGTTTAGTCTTTCAGAGACACATCCAGCAATTCTTCATGACTGATTTACAGAAAAAGAAAGATGAATGAAAGAGTAAGAGAATAATGAAAGAGAGATGAATGAAAGAGAGAGAGAATAATAAAAGAGAGATGAATGAAAGAGAGAGATGAATGAAAGAGAAAGAGAATAATGAAAGAGATGAATGAAAGAGAGAGAATAATGAAAGAGAGATGAATGAAAGAGAGAATAATGAAAGAGAATAATGAAAGAGAGAGAATAATGAAAGAGAATAATGAAAGAGAGAGAATAATGAAAGCGAGAGAATGAGAGAGAATAATGAAAGAGAAAGAGAATAATGAAAGAGAGAATAATGAAAGAGGGAGAATGAGAGAGAATAATGAAAGAGAGAATAATGAAAGAGAAAGAGAATAATGAAAGAGAGATGAATGAAAGAGAGAGAATAATGAAAGAGAGATGAATGAAAGAGAGAGAATGAGAGAGAATAATGAAAGAGAAAGAGAATAATGAAAGAGAGATAAATAATGAAAGAGAGATGAATGAAAGAGAGAATAATGAAATAGAGATGAATGAAAGAGAAGAAGTAGAAGTCAACCCTGTAAATCCTCACACCACTCCTAATGTACACAGGCCATGCATGATGTCACCGGTTGCCACATCACTCTCTACGGTGGGTGTGTGTGTGTCAGCATCATTTTTCATGTCTACCTCACATCAAATTCAGATAGAACTAGTGCTGCTGCATATGTAGGATCTTAATTTGTCCAGTTTCTCACAGCATGAAAACATTTCTGCAGCAATAGGAAATGTGAATTATTATGTGGATTATAATTAATGAATATTTTGATAACATTTTTTTGTCAGGAACAACAGGGTGATCAAATTAAGATCCTAGAGGTGTATCTTATCTCATGTCCCCAAGACACAGACTCTCTGTTTCAGGGAGGACACTTTACACCTCGAGGAGGAGACACGTGTACAGGAGTATTATTATTAACAGTATCTGGTTATTCTTTGGAGAAAGAGGACAGATTTCACCCTAACCCCTATAAGCATTAGACATACCCATGTTAGGCTAATGTTGGTCCAGCCCATGATGCTCACCGCTCACATTACCCATGCAGTTTAGAGAATTTATATATCATTTCTGATAGGAATAGGTTGTTTTCCTTCTCTGTTGTTCTTTCTGTCTTCCTCAAGTTCTCCCTCTCCCTTCCTCACATTCTCCCTCTCCCTTCCTCTTGTTCTCCCTCTCTCTTCCTCTCATTCTCCCTCTCCCTTCCTCTCGTTCTCCCTCTTCCTTCCTCACATTCTCCCTCTCCCTTCCTCTCGTTCTCCCTCTCCCTTCCTCTCGTTCTCCCTCTCCCTTCCTCTCGTTCTCCCTCTCCCTTCCTCTCGTTCTCCCTCTCCCTTCCTCTCGTTCTCCCTCTCCCTTCCTCTCGTTCTCCCTCTACCTTCCTCTCATTCTCCCTCCCTCTCGTTCTCCCTCTCCCTTCCTCTCATTCTCCCTCTCCCTTCCTCTCATTCTCCCTCTCCCTTCCTCTCGTTCTCCCTCTCCCTTCCTCTCATTCTCCCTCCCTCTCGTTCTCCCTGTCCCTTCCTCTCATTCTCCCTCTCCCTTCCTCTCATTCTCCTTCTCCCTTCCTCTCATTCTCCTTTCCTCTCGTTGTCCCTCTCCCTTCCTCTCGTTCTCCCTCTCCCTTCCTCTCGTTCTCCCTCTCCCTTCCTCACATTCTCCCTCTCCCTTCCTCTCGTTCTCCCTCTCCCTTCCTCTCGTTCTCCCTCTCCCTTCCTCTCGTTCTCCCTCTCCCTTCCTCTCGTTCTCCCTCTCCCTTCCTCTCATTCTCCCTCTCCCTTCCTCTCATTCTCCTTCTCCCTTCCTCTCATTCTCCATCTCCTTTCCTCTCATTCTCCCTCTCCCTTCCTCTCATTCTCCCTCTCCCTTCCTCCCATTCTCCCTCTCCCTTCCTTTCATTCTCCCTCTCCCTTCCTCTTATTCTCCCTCTCCCTTCCTCTCGTTCTCCCTCTCCCTTCCTCACATTCTCCCTCTCCCTTCCTCTCGTTCTCCCTCTCCCTTCCTCTCGTTCTCCCTCTCCCTTCCTCTCATTCTCCCTCTCCCTTCCTCTCGTTCTCCCTCTCCCTTCCTCTCATTCTCCCTCTCCCTTCCTCTCATTCTCCTTCTCCCTTCCTCTCATTCTCCATCTCCTTTCCTCTCATTCTCCCTCTCCCTTCCTCTCATTCTCCCTCTCCCTTCCTCCCATTCTCCCTCTCCCTTCCTCTCATTCTCCCTCTCCCTTCTTCCCATTCTCCCTCTCCCTTCCTTTCATTCTCCCTCTCCCTTCCTCTTATTCTCCCTCTCCCTTCCTCTCGTTCTCCCTCTCCCTTCCTCACATTCTCCCTCTCCCTTCCTCTCGTTCTCCCTCTCCCTTCCTCTCGTTCTCCCTCTCCCTTCCTCTCATTCTCCCTCTCCCTTCCTCTCGTTCTCCCTCTCCCTTCCTCTCATTCTCCCTCTCCCTTCCTCTCATTCTCCGTCTCCCTTCCTCTCATTCTCCATCTCCTTTCCTCTCATTCTCCCTCTCCCTTCCTCTCATTCTCCCTCTCCCTTCCTCCCATTCTCCCTCTCCCTTCCTCTCATTCTCCCTCTCCCTTCCTCTCGTTCTCCCTCTCCCTTTCTCTCGTTCTCCCTCTCCCTTTCTCTCATTCTCCCTCTCTCTTCCTCTCGTTCTCCCTCTCCCTTTCTCTCATTCTCCATCTCCCTTTCTCTCGTTCTCCCTCTCCCTTTCTCTCATTCTCCCTCTCCCTTTCTCTCTTTCACCATTTCTCTCTTTCTCTGTGTCTGGGTTAAATATCAATCCAAGGATGTCTGTAGTATTTTCCCTCGTTTCTGCCCAGTTATGAAACCAACTGTCCTCCATTCTGGTATTAGTGGAGTGAATATCCTTGTCTTAGAAATTACATTTATCACAGTGGAAGTGAACATTTGGTAAATGCCTTTTTCCCTGATTTTATAATGTCTCATTTGAAGATTTAGAGAAACTTTCATAATTTTAAGCAGTTTTCACTGTTATTTAGATATGAACTGAAGCCACAGAAGCCACACAAATAAAACAGACTTTTCTAGTGGCTTCAATGTAATTGGCCTTGTAATATTTCATGTGTAAGATCATTGAGTCTGTGTTGGTAACGATGCTGTCACCACCGTCGTAATGAGCGGACCAAGGCGCAGCGGGATTGAAGTTTCACATCTTTATTACGGTGAAACTTTAAACTTTAAACAATAAACCAATAACGAAGCGTGAAAGTAGTAGTGCACATGCACAAGCACAAAACAAATGGAAACAGAAATGTGGATCAGTGGCGGCTAGAAAGCCGGTGACGTCGACCGCCGAACGCCACCCGAACAAGGAGAGGCACCAACTTCGGCGGAAGTCGTGACAGATGCCTTGTTCTTTCAGTGACGTTAGCTCTAGGCAGCAGGGCTGTGGTGTGACACACACACACACACACACACACACACACACACACACACACACACACACACACACACACACACACACTGTGAATCAATATGGACTGCAGCAGAGGAAGCCACTCAAACTTAAAAGTAGCCAGGCCCTGGAGTCAAACAGTGAGGCTTGATTCTAGGAGACACCGCTATCAATACCTTGGTATGCCGTCTATCTCCTCTCCACATTGTTTCCCTAACGATCACTCTCAGCCCAGCCATCGTCTTTATTCACTGTTTATTCCACTATTTATTCCACTGTTTATCCACTGTTTATTCCACTGTTTATTCACTGTTTATTCCACTGTTTATTCCACTGTTTATTCACTGTTTATTCCACTATTTATTCACTGTTTATTCCATTGTTTATTCCACTGTTTATTCCACTGTTTATTCCACTGTTTATTCACTGTTTATTCCACTATTTATTCACTGTTTATTCCATTGTTTATTCCACTGTTTATTCCACTGTTTATTCCACTGTTTATTCACTGTTTATTCCACTGTTTATTCAGTGTTTATTCCACTGTTTAGTCCACTGTTTATTCCACTGTTTATTCCACTGTTTATTCCAATGTTTATTCCAATGTTTATTCACTGTTTATTCCACTGTTTATTCACTGTTTATTCACTGTTTATTCCACTGTTTATTCACTGTTTATTCCACTGTTTATTCACTGTTTATTCACTGTTTATTCCACTGTTTATTCACTGTTTATTCACTGTTTATTCCACTGTTTATTCCACTGTTTATTCCAATGTTTATTCCAATGTTTATTCCAATGTTTATTCACTGTTTATTCACTGTTTATTCACTGTTTATTCACTGTTTATTCCACTGTTTATTCCACTGTTTATTCCACTGTTTATTCCATTGTTTATTCCACTGTTTATTCCAATGTTTATTCACTGTTTATTCCACTGTTTATTCCACTGTTTATTCCACTGTTTATTCACTGTTTATTCCAATGTTTATTCCAATGTTTATTCACTGTTTATTCCAATGTTTATTCCACTGTTTATTCCACTGTTTATTCCACTGTTTATTCACTGTTTATTCCACTGTTTATTCGACTATTTATTCCACTGTTTATTCCACTGTTTATTCCAATGTTTATTCCAATGTTTATTCACTGTTTATTCCACTGTTTATTCCACTGTTTATTCCACTGTTTATTCACTGTTTATTCTAGTCTTATGTGAGGCCAGCCAACTGAGACCTATTTGTTCAACTGTGTTTCAACTTTGAATGGTGCGACAGGGACAAGGAAGAAGGCCTTAATTTACTCCAGACTAATTCACTCCACATAAACAAAGTTTATGTTACAAAGAATTTGGCAGCTCACAACTGGTTATTGTATCCCTGTTAACACCTATGGGTATGGAAAAGTAGACCTAGATTATAGACCCTGGAACTATGTCATTTAGTAGTAATTACACATCCAAACTTGACCTTATATACAAGCCATCAGTCACTTAGCCATTATGTGAGACATGCACACGGTTCCTCCCTGACTCCGAGTGTGTGACTCACGTCTGCTCCGTTCAGGGAGGTTTAAAACCATGGTGCTGAAAAATGTGTAGAGGGATTGACCCTAAAAGGTTGCTTATAGCACTGCTGTAGATTAGGCTCTGCTATACCTGGTCTGTGAAGAGTTCTCTCTCTGCTATTTTTTTTCTCTCTCTCTGCTATACCTGGTCTGTGAAGAATTCTCTCTCTGCTATACCTGGTCTGTGAAGACCCCCCCCCCCCCCTCTCTCTCTCTCTCTCATACTTTACCTGCACCAAAGACAAAAGCTAGTACACAACGTTTTTGGTGTAGCTTACATAACGTAGCAAACAGTTACGTATTTAGAACATCTTAGAATATTTAGAACATTTTTGGAGTGGGACACTTTGTGCTAATGTAGGCTACATTTCAGCCGTTGTAGTAATAGAAAGCTAGTCTGGTCACAGATCTGTTTGTGCTGTCTTGTTAACTCTGGTCATTGTCGTATGAGTTGGCAGGACAGCACTCATGGATCTGGGACCAGGCTTGTAGAGATGTGTAAATGTACGGTAGATTTACAGGGGTGAAACAGCAACAGCATACGCCCCTGTCTGTCAGCTAATCCATGACTTTTCTCTGAAATCGTACACTCCTTTTAGCCTGGGTCTGTATGTGTGAAACACATTTGCATAAAATGGCTGTTTCCCATCTAAAGCATGACCTGGGACCAAGATTATGCTAACACTCACTGGGGTGTGTCCCAAATTGGACCCTTCTGACAACAACTCATTCAATAGTAGAAGTGTCCTCCTTCATTGTAGAACTATATAGAGACATATCAACCTATGGCGCTATTCTAGTTCTGTTTGTGATGAGATGTGGTCAGGTATGGATGGATTGGTGGGTTACTAAAGGCTGGTCAATTCCACAGGGGATTGGAACCTAACCTGATAGGTGAAGGTATGTACTGTATACACAATAATGCAGACTGGAGAAAGAGTGGAGATAAAGCCCTGCTAGGTAACATAGAGGTGTCTAACATGCACCAGGTCTGGATCTCAGGTCTGGATCTCTCTATTATAGTGTCATAGAGCAGGAGTGACGGGGGACGTTGGTTAAATCTCAGACGGCCACTGCAGCTGAACCATGGAAAGTACAGTTATCTTGCTTGACCAAACACTGAGGAGCCTAACCACTTGTAGTCAAGTTGTTATGGTGTTCAGGGCTGCACAATGTTTTATCTTCCCTTACTGTACTGTACTGTACTGAACTCTACTGTACTGTACTGTACTGAACTCTACTGTACTGCACTGTACTGAACTCTACTGTACTATACTGAACTCTACTGTACTGTACTGTACTGAACTCTACTGTACTGTACTGAACTCTACTGAACTCTACTGTAACCTACTGTACTGTACTGTACTGAACTCTACTGTACTGTACTGAAATGAACACTACTGTACTGTACTGTACTGATCTCTACTGAATCCTACTGTACTGTACTGTACTGTACTGAACTCTACTGTACCCTACTGTACTGTACTGAACTCTACTGTACCCTACTGTACTGTACTGAATCCTACTGTACTGTACTGTACTGAACTCTACTGTACCCTACTGTACTGTACTGAACTCTACTGTACCCTACTGTACTGTACTGAACCCTACTGTACTGTACTGTACTGTACCAAACTGAACCCTACTGTACTGTACTGAACTCTACTGAACCCTACTGTACTGCACTGAACTCTACTGTACCCTACTGTACTGCACTGAACTCTACTGTACCCTACTGTACTGTACTGAACTCTACTGTACTGTACTATACTGAACTCTACTGTACTGTACTATACTGAACTCTACTGTACTGTACTGTACTGAACTCTGCTGTACTGCACTGTACTGAACTCAACTGTACTATACTGAACTCTACTGTACTGCCCTGAACTCTACTGTACTGCACTGAACTCTACTGTACCCTACTGTACTGTACTGAACTCTACTGTACCCTACTGTACTGTACTGAACCCTACTGTACTGCACTGTACTGTACCGAACTGAACCCTACTGTACTGTACTGAACTCTACTGAACCCTACTGTACTGCACTGAACTCTACTGTACCCTACTGTACTGTACTGAACTCTACTGTACTGTACTATACTGAACTCTACTGTACTGTACTGTACTGAACTCTGCTGTACTGCACTGTACTGAACTCTACTGTACTATACTGAACTCTACTGTACTGCCCTGAACTCTACTGTACTGCACTGAACTCTACTGTACCCTACTGTACTGTACTGAACTCTACTGGACCCTACTGTACTGTACTGAACCCTACTGTACTGTACTGTACTGTACTGAACTCTACTGTACCCTACTGTACTGTACTGAACTCTACTGTACCCTACTGTACTGTACTGAACTGTACCGAACTGAACCCTACTGTACTGTACTGAACTCTACTGAACCCTACTGTACTGCATTGAACTCTACTGTACCCTACTGTACTGTACTGAACTCTACTGTACTGTACTATACTGAACTCTACTGTACCCTACTGTACTGTACTGAACTCTACTGTACTGTACTGTACTGAACTCTGCTGTACTGCACTGTACTGAACTCTACTGTACTATACTGAACTCTACTGTACTGCACTGAACTCTACTGTACTGCACTGAACTCTACTGTACCCTACTGTACTGTACTGAACTCTACTGTACTGTACTATACTGAACTCTACTGTACCCTACTGTACTGTACTGAACTCTACTGTACTGTACTGTACTGAACTCTGCTGTACTGTACTGTACTGAACTCTGCTGTACTACTGTACTGTAGTGAACTCTACTGTATTGTACTGTACTGAACTCTACTGTACTGTACTATACTGAACTCTGCTGTACCCTACTGTACTGAACTCTACTGTACTGTACTGTACTGTACTGAACTGTACTGAACTGTACTCTACTGTACCCTACAGTACCGTACTGAACTCTACTGTACCCTACTGTACTGTACTGAACTCTACTGTACTGTACTGTCCTGTACTGTACTATACTGAACTCTACTGTACCCTACTGTACTGTACTCTACTGTACTGTACTGTACTGTACTGTACTCTACTGTACTGTACTGTACTGTACTCTACTCTACTGTACTGTACTGTACTGTACTGTACTCTACTGTACTGTACTGTACTGTACTCTACTGTACTCAACTGTACTCTACTGTACCCTACAGTACCGTACTGAACTCTACTGTACCCTACTGTACTGTACTGAACTCTACTGTACTGTACTGTACTGTACTGTACTGAACTGTACTCTACTGTACCCTACAGTACCGTACTGAACTCTACTGTACCCTACTGTACTGTACTGAACTCTACTGTACTGTACTGTACTGTACTGAACTCTACTGTACTGTACTGTACTCTACTGTACTGTACTGAACCCTACTGTATTGTACTGAACTCTGCTGTACCCTACTGTACTGAACTCTACTGTACTGAACTGAACTCTGCTGTACCCTACTGTACTGAACTCTACTATAACCTACTGTACTGAACTCTGCTCTACCCTACTGTACTGAACCCTACTGTACCCTACTGTACTGAACTCTGCTGTACCCTACTGTACTGTACTGAACTCTGCTGTACCCTTCTGTACTGTACTGAACCCTACTGTACTGTACTGAACCCTACTGTACTGAATCCTACTGTATTGAACTCTGTTGTACCCTACTGTACTGAACTATATTGTACCCTACTATACTGAACTCTACTGTACTGTACTGAACTCTACTGTACTGTACTGAACTCTACTGTACCCTACTGTACTGTACTGAACTGTACTGAACCCTAAGGTACTGTACTGAACTCTAATGTACTGAACCTCCTTGCTCCTTCTGACAATTTTGACCTGAATCCATTCTGAGTGTGTGTGTGAGTGTGTGTGTGTGTGTGTGTGTGTGTGTGTGTGTGTGTGTGTGTGTGTGTGTGTGTGTGTGTGTGTGTGTGTGTGTGTGTGTGAGAGTTTGTGTGTGTGTGTGCGTCTGTGTGTGTGTGTGTATTAACTACATACGTGTTATGCCTGCAATGCCAACTATGCCGTTGACTGGAGCACATCACAGGCTTCCATGTTGTCATGGACTAGTTGTATGTTACTGTAGAATAGAGCTTGCCAGCTTGTCGTCCTAAAAACGCTTCTACCATTGGTTCATTGGCCATTCCAATGGGTGAAATGAATGGGGATATTCACCAAAAATAAGGTTAACACAGGCTTAGGAGATCTACGTTTTGTTCTGAGATAATGTTAGTCAGTTAACATGACCTTTATAAATTATGAAGCCTTTATGTATTTCTTATGATTACATACATGCTTCACATTTCACAACAAGTGACGTTAACTGATGAAGATGAAATACAGATCTCCCACGCCTGTGTTTACCACAGACCTTATATTCGGCATTTAGCAAACAGAATCCTACAAAAAAACAATTTCCACACCAGAAGCAATCAGGACACAAAGGTTGAAACTAATATATATATCCTGGGATATAAACACTGGGTTGTTATTTTACCTGAAATGCAAAAGGTCCTTTTTTTCTGGATCTTTGTAGAATTGTGACCCATTTTGAGTCAACAAAATCGTGTCTGTTTGTGTTGGATTTTGACTAAATGAGGAAAGAGATGAACTAAAGTGCCTGTAGGACTCAAGCTATCAGGTGATGTAATTTGTGGTCAAGGGCAATGTTCGTACTGGGAAGCAAACATCCTGTAGCAGGAGATGTGGCTGGGATTTGCATGTTCCCTGAAACGGCGTCATGAGTTTACATCTAGATACACAAACACAGGAACATCAGATGTAGGTACATAAACACACACAGTAGCAGTTGTCTCCCATGGAAATGTATTGAAATAGCAGAGTAACACAGTTTGGTGTGAGTTCAGTGGTGCATTATGAAAAACAGGGAGGGAGGTTCTGAAAGATCAGGT